>NC_079190.1:345807704-346107704 GCF_029499605.1 Hyla sarda
TATTAGTAAGGTGTAACCCAATACTGCCAATAACATAATAATAATAATAATAATAATAATAAATATTAGTAATGTGTAACCCAATACTGCCAATAACATAATAATAATAACAATAAATATTAGTAAGGTGTAACCCAATACTGCCAATAACATAATAATAATAAATATTAGTAATGTGTAACCCAATACTGCCAATAACATAATAATAATAAATATTAGTAATGTGTAAGACAATACTGGGCGGGATGACAACATCTGGACTCCCAAGGAGAGCCCACGGTCGCCATCTTTTCTATGAACCTGCTGGGATGTTATTCCAGGTGTCTATTGTGCAGGACACTCCAGGACAATGCAGCCATTTTCCTATCCATACACCACATGAAGGAGGCGGTATATCACAATGGCCGCCCTATTGTGAGGCCTAACTCAGGTTACAGCTGGTTGCTAGGAGACGACCTTCCCAGGACCTGTTCATTCCTGACCAGTGTTCTGCCTCCAGCTAGTGAGCCCGGTCCCTGCACCACACATCATCCTGTCCAGGCTCCATACACACAAGCCCCAATGGGCATCCCCTATACTAGTAACCTGTCACCTTGACTAACCTTGAGCAGTGATGCAGGATTAACTCTTCCCTGCCTCCTGGCAGTGACAATACCCCCAGATGTTCCCCTCCCCCTCCCCGTAGATTTGCCTTCTGCGTATTTTCCATTGCAAGGCAAGAACCGCAGAGCCCCCCCTGTTGTCGGCGGCTGCTGGGTGACGATGACATTCAGGGTTTCCCCTCCCTCTCCTCTCTTATTATAGATTGGCTACATGGTGTCCTTCACAATGACCTTTCCCCCCCAAAACCATTGGCACCAGGATGTGCTGGCAGAGGACAGGCGCCCCCACAAGCGGGCACTTCCCTGGCACACAGGGCACCTCCACCTAACCTTGAAGCGAGGGTGATACTTACACCAGCTGCCACCTGTTCTGCCAATGAACTCCTTCTTCTCGGGGTTCCAGAGGAATTTCTTCCAGCCGCCATCGTTCTCCTTGCCTTTCTCTCGGGCCATGTCTTCTGCTTTAGTTTAGATACACACGGTTAGATACACTCCCGGTGGGGACGAGGATATTAGATACAATCTCTAGGAAATGGTTGTGCTGCTCCCGTGTTAAGGCTTGAGTTGTGGAGGTGGCACAGCTGGCACTGGGGTGGGCAAGGCAGCGGTGAGGGGGTTTCAATGACAATGGCTGCCGGTGAGAGCACGGGAGGAACTTGGACCCGGCGAGGTCCTGTGTTCTCTACACCTCCTATATATCTACCTTCCTTTGTAGAGAGGCGGCTCCGGAGCAATGGACAACCAATGCGATTGTAAGGTGTCCTTGGGGGGAGGGAGGAGGGGAGGTGCCGCCATGACTGCAGAGCCAAGGACGGGGAGTAGCTGCCCCCTCCGGTGCCCCTCCTCGTCACCACACACATCCCTCCTCTACTACAAGGTGCCGTAGGCAAGCGACGAGGGGCCCCCGGCCTTCCATGACAGTGGCTTCATAGGCATCACTCACTGAATACCCTTGGCATAGAGGTGGGGATGCCTGGCAGGCGATGGGTTACTAAGTAGTGTATCTTTGGCATGGTGGCGGGCACGGTTGTACAGAAGACTGTATGATACGCAGGCAGATGGTGTACCCTTGGCACTCATGGGTAATGTGATATGAGAGTAGGGAGGGGGCACTAAAAGATTAGGTGGCATGTAAGGAGATCCCATAACTCATGAGGTGAGAGATGCCTGACAGCTAAAGGTAATAGTGACCTTGGTATGGAGGTGGGCACGGCTCGGTTTCAAGCCCACATCTGCAGAACATGGTGTTGCCTGGCATCAGTGTGTAGGACTATATGACCTGCAAATTGATGCCTGGCAGAACAAGATGTATAGAATGGGCATGGCTGGCACTGAAGATGCTGCGCTTGAGATGAAGGTCGTGAGGAGGGGAATGAGGCACCTGCCTCCAATGAGGAGGGGCACAGACAGACAGAAGAGTGTGCCCGCCGCCGCACCCTGTGTGCCAGGTACCTGTCCACAGGACAACGCCCTGATCTCCATGCCCCGGGCACATCACTCTGCCTGCTGCCCTGCAGGTGCTGAGGAGGAGGAGGCGGCTCCATTGCTGCTGGTGCCCGGAGCCGGCTCTTCACCTATTTGCCCTTCAAGAACTTTTCAAGCATTTCCCTGTACTCGCCCCACGTGACCGGGGCCGGCCGCTCAAGCGTTAAACTTTAACATTCCAGCGAGGGGTTAAAAGGCTAGAGAGCAGAGAGACCCGGAGCTGCAGGATTTTGGGAGGGGTTGGTACAGGAAGGTGCCCTGTGCTGCCCACCTAGGCATGCCACATCTGGAGGAACAGGAGGATTGGCACCCGAACTGGTGCCTGCAGCCATAGGTGTGCCCACAGCCGGGACACAGGAGGTTACACAAGGGGGTAGGGGCATGCCCTTCATCGTCTTGCTATATACTTTACCCTATGCTGGCACCAGCACAATGTTCTGAATACATCTGAAAATATGACATTTGCTTATAGCATGCACCATTCTTATCAATAAACTGTGCCAATTTACCCAAATACAATAATAGCTACATGTCTTCTGCCAGTTATCTATGCCCTGTGATGGCATACATGTAGTAAGTCCTGACCTGTGGGTACAAGCTTCCCTGGCACAGATACACTCTAACAAATTGTAAAGCTGCTCTATAGGAATGTTACCTCCTTTGCCATGTTGACTTAAAGGTCCAATAATGGGCACAAGGACTGCTCATGTAATCTCCTTACTACTGGGGTGGCACACTGTAACAAACCTCCTCCTCATGTAATCACCTTACTACTGGGGTGACACACTGTAACAAACCTCCTCCTCATGTAATCTCCTTACTACTGGGGTGGCACACTGTAACAAACCTCCTCCTCATGTAATCACCTTACTACTGGGGTGACACACTGTAACAAACCTCCTCCTCATGTAATCTCCTTACTACTGGGATGACACACTGTAACAAACCTCCTCCTCATGTAATCACCTTACTACTGGGGTGACACACTGTAACAAACCTCCTCCTCATGTAATCTCCTTACTACTGAGGTGACACACTGTAACAAACCTCCTCCTCATGTAATCTCCTTACTACTGAGGTGACACACTAACAAACTTCCTCCTCATGTAATCTCCTTACTACTGGGGTGACACACTGTAACAAACCTCCTCCTCATGTAATCTCCTTACTACTGGGGTGACACACTGTAACAAACCTCCTCCTCATGTAATCTCCTTACTACTGGGGTGACACACTGTAACAAACCTCCTCCTCATGTAATCTCCTTACTACTGGGGTGACACACTGTAACAAACCCCCTCCACATGTAATCACTTTACTACTGGGGTGACACACTGTAACAAACCTCCTCCTCATGTAATCACCTTACTACTGGGCTGACACACTGTAACAAACCTCCTCATCATGTAATCACCTTTCTACTGGGGTGATACACTGTAACAAACCTCCTCCTCATGTAATCTCCTTACTACTGGGGTGACACACTGTAACAAACCTCCCCCTCATGTAATCTCCTTACTACTGGGGTGACACACTGTAACAAACCCCCTCCACATGTAATCACTTTACTACTGGGGGTGACACTGAGGCACAGATTTATCCACACACAACACAACAATAGTGACTGTACGGGAAACAAAAAAACTGTGGCTGCAATGGCACCCTCATAAGGCTAAGTTTCCAGTTGTTTTTTTTTCTGGCAGTTTTTGAGCCAAAGTCAGAAGTGGATCCATAAGGAAGGAGAAGTATATGTCCTTCCTTTATATGTCCTATATATATGTCCTGGCTTTGGCTCTAAAACTGCAGTGGCAGATATCCAAAAACTGCCAGAAAAAAAACCAAGTGGAAACATAGCCTTAAAGAGTAGCTATCACTAAATAAAATGTCTCTATTCCCCCTCCCCATCTGTCCCTGACACTAACTACATCTATCTTTGTCTTTATTTTTCCCCAAATCCCCATAAAAATACCCTTTTTAGCACAGCTGCAGGAGCTCAGAGTTGAGCTCTCTGGTGAGGGCAGGAAGTGGGCGGCCCCGGCAGGCACAACGTCATCTGAAGCCTGGCCAGGGCTCGCTTCCGCCCGTCTCCTCTCTCTCCTGCAGCTCGCGCGCTGCAATGAATGAGGAGAGGGAGATGCAGGGGGGGGGGGGGGGCGTGCACGTGCATCCCTGCCCCCCTGCATCTCCCTCTCCACATTCATGTGAACGCGCATTTCGGATCACGCTGTGCCACGCTGCCCGGCCAGCTTTGGTCCGAACGTAATCAATGTCATGGGGGGAAAAGTAATCCTGAGCCATATAGGGTGACACCTAGTGGCCAGGTTTTCAAATGTAAAAAAAACATGTAAAACATGATTTTTTTTTTAAATAAAATATATTACAAACATTTTTCTTTTTACATAATGTATTTAATAAAAAAACATTTTTTTAAAGAGAGCACCCATTTAAGGAGACGCTCTAGGCAGCCACCTATTCTGCCTAAGGGTGGCGCCGGTGCATTGCCGTAGAATGAGATTTGCCATAGAATGAGATGGTCCGCCTCAATCACATCCTATTGGCTCACTCTTGTCACGTGACATATTTAAACGTCACGCATCGATGCGCACAGCAGTGTCAGTTTGGCTATCACAGGGAGAGGGTCTCCTCTCCCTGTAATAGCTGAACGGAGCTCTCATGGCCTCTGTGGCCCGACAGAAGTTCACACATTTACGCAGCTCATACGGGTGCCTCATATACACTTACTGTATTATTACATGTACTGTTGATCCACAGCGCTATCGGGATCCCTATGCCCGATGGCGCTGTCATCAGTGTGCGTCCCCGCGAGCGCCCCACGCCCGCAGCTCTACTCCCCGTCCCCCGCAGCTCTACTCCCCGTCCGCAGCTCTACTCCCCGTCCTCCGCAGCTCTACTCCCCGTCCCCCGCCCCCCGCAGCTCTACTCCCCGTCCCCCGCCCCCCGCAGCTCTACTCCCCGTCCCCTGTTAACGCTCAGGGAGCGATCCACAGCGCTATGGGGATTCCTATGCCCGATGGAGCTGTCATCAGTGTGCGTCCCCGCGAGCGCCCCACGCCCACAGCTCTACTCCCCGTCCCGTTAACGCTCAGGGAGTGTGGAACAGAAAGCAGAGCATCGAGCGCAGGTAAAGTAGTACTGCGCATGCTCAGCACTACGCGAATAACTTAACCTGCGCCCGATGCTCTGCTTTCTGTTCCCCGCTCCCTGAGCGTTAATGGGACAGGGAGTAGAGCTGCGGGGGACGGGGAGTAGAGCTGCGGGCGTGGGGCGCTCGCGGGGACGCACACTGATGACAGCGCCATCGGGCATAGGGATCCCGATAGCGCTGTGGATCAACAGTAAATGTATATGAGGCAGCCGTATGAGCTGCGTACATGTGTGAACTTCTGTCGGGCCACAGAGGCCACGAGAGCTCCGTGCAGCTTCAGCTATCACAGGGAGAGGAGATGCTCTCCCTGTGATAGCCAAACTGACACTGCTGTGCGCATCGATGCGTGACGTTTAAATATGTCACGTGACAAGAGTGAGCCAATAGGATGTGATGGAGGCGGACCATCTCATTCTATGGCAAATCTCATTCTACGGCAATGCACCGGCCCTGTTCAGCCTTAAAGGGGTTCTCCCTTGCTTATACTGTTTTTTGTTATTATGTTTGTGTGTTATGTGTGTATAAGTATGTGTTTTTTTTATGTGTGTTGTGATTATGTATATATGTATTTTCTTACCTTTTGTGAAGATCCGGAAGCTGGCCCCTTTTTCTTCCAGCAGCTTGCTGTGTAACCTCGGCCTCCGCCATGTTGTGTTCGGTAAGTGGGATGTCGGGAGGTGTGTTCTTGATTCTGTTCTTCCTATCTTCTGACGTCCGAGGCGAATCTTTTCTTCCTGTTTCTTCCGTGGCTCAGTGACGAATCTGCGGCCTCTTCCAGCGCATGCGCAGATAGTATTTTTTTTTTTTACTAATAACGTTTTTTTTGTCTAATTGACAAACTGTCTGCGCTTGCGCGAAGCTATGCTATTAGCGTAGACCTAACGTACGCTACTCTGTTAGCTTAGCACTTGCATACTCGCGCATGCACAGACAGTTTGTCAATTAGACAAAAAAACTTTATTGGTAATAAAAACAAACAAACTACCTGCGCATGCGCCGGAAGAGGCCACAGATTCGTCGCTGAGCCACGGAAGAAACAGGAAGAAAAGATTTGCCACGGACGTCAGAAGATAGGAAGGACAGAAGCAAGAACACCCCCCCCCCCCCCGACATCCCACTTACCGAACACAACATGGCGGAGGCCGAGGTTACACAGCAAGCCACTGGAAGAAAAAGGGGCCAGCTTCCAGATCTTCACAAAAGGTAAGAAAATACATATATACACAATCACAACACACATATAAAAAACACATACTTGTACACACGTAACACACAAACATAATAACAAAAAACAGTATAAACAAGGGAGAACCCCTTTAAGATAAGTGTGGGTATTGTTTATTGCACCCACTCTTTTTTTAAGGTTTTGGTGCTTGTAATGAGTTTTCTTGCTGGTTCCCTGTATATGGTCATTTTCACAGACAAGGCTGGTATTAGATCACGGGATCAAGGATCAAATGACCTTCCAAGGTCACGAGCCCTGGAATCCAGAGCAATAATGACTATGGCAAGTAATTATTTCAGGGCTAGGTAAACGTAATCCCTTATCCCACAGTACGGTGGTATGATTCCAGCCTAAAAGACACATTGCTGTCTTATGTGCCCCGTTGTCCTGTCAGGTAGAAGCACTTCAGCTATACAAGGTTGGCCTCGGTCCCTGGAGTGAAGCAGTTTAAGGAGGAAAGGGGAGGAGGGGGGGGATAAGAAAGAGAGATTTATCATTAACTGCTTACACAAGGTCAAAATCACAATCAGATCCCTTGAAAAGCATTCCATCCATTGCCCTAGGTGGCTCATTTATGCACTTTATTGCTAGGTAAGGGCTTCACTTCCCGTGCGCGGGTTATAAAATCCAGATTGTTCTGATTGGTAACCTAGCAGGACAGTAAATGCGTGCACATGATCCGGCGGGCGCAGGGATACGCACAACGCTTCTTCTCCAGAAGGCTTTTTGTTATTTTATTGAGAATACAATCCCAATGTTACGTTCTTTGCTGATGTGCTAGCCAATTCCCAAAGCGTAGACTGTGCTTACACATTTACTCTTGGAAGATGTAGGGAAGCAGCTAGTTCTAGAAGAGGAAGGAGGAGACGTGATGGATCAGCACTTGTCCGGACACAGTAGTGTCTTATGGCTCTCACCTCCTAGAGGCGAGCAGAGACCGGTCTCAGTCACACTAACAATAAATGGAAGGCTTTTTTTGTATGTGCTTCCCCTAAGATCAGTGTTTCCCAAGCAGCATGCCTCCAGCTGTTGCAAAACTACAACGCCCAGCATGCCCGGACAGCCGAAGGCTGTCCGGGCATGCTGGGTGTTGTAGTTTTGCAACAGCTGGAGGCATGCTGCTTGGAAAACACTACGTTAGATCCTAGAACCAATGACCAGCTGTCTCAAAAAATCAGGTTGTCAGCATAAATCGTGCTTATATGAGGGTGGAAGCTGCAGCTGCATGCAGTGATTGAATCTCCAATTTATATGGATACACCATAATAAAATGGGAATGGTTGGGGATATTAACTTCCTGTTTGTGGCACATTAGTATATGTGAGGGGGGAAACTTTTCAAGATGGGTGGTGACCATGGCGGCCATTTTGAAGTCGGCCATTTTGAATCCAACTTTTGTTTTTTCAATAGGAAGAAGGTCATGTGACCCGGATACTGGAAGCCTGTGCTAGCATTTCTCCCGCGGTGTTGCTACCAGTGTGTGAAGAGTGGGAGAAGAGGGTTGCATTGACAATCCAACACAATGGGCAGCACATTGAACACATTTTATAAGTGGTCAGAAACTTGTAAATAACTCATGAAAGAATAAAGTTTTGTTAAAAACAAGCAGATCATTGTTTTTCTTGCGAAATTCCCAATAAGTTTGATGTGTCACATGACCCTCTTCCTATTGAAAAAACTAAAGTTGGATTCAAAATGGCCGACTTCAAAATGGCCGCCATGGTCGCCACCCATCTCGAAAAGTTTCGCCCCTCACATATACTAATGTGCCACAAACAGGAAGTTAATATCACCAACCATTCCCATTTTATTAAGGTGTATCCATATTAATGGCCCACCCTGTACAGTGGCTTTACATTTAAAGGGGTACTCCAGTGCTTAGACAGCTTATCCCCTATCCAAAGGATGGGGGATACGATGCCTGATCGCGGGAGTCCCGCCGCTGGGGACCCCCGGGATCTTGCACGCGGCACCCCGTTTTTAATCAGTGCCCGGAGAGTGTTCGCTCCGTGTCTGATTACCACCGACCACGCGGCCGGCGGCGTGTGACGTCACGCCTCCGCCCCCGTGTGAAGTCAACCTCCGCCCCTCAATGCAAGCCTACGGGAGGGGGCGTGACAGCTATCAAGCCCCCTCCCGTAGGCTTGCATTGAGGGGCGGAGCGTAACGTCACACGCCGCCGGCCGTGTGGTCACCGGTAATCAGACCCGGAGCGAACACGCTCCGGGGGCAGATTACAAACGGGGTGCTGCGTGCAAGATCCCGGGGGTCCCCAGCGGCGGGACTCCCGCGATCAGGCATCTTATCCCCTATCCTTTGGATAGGGGATAAGATGTCTAAGCACTGGAGTACCCCTTTAAACTGGTTGCCACTGATAAGAAAAACATGACTGACTTCTTTCTGCGCAAAACAGCACCACACCCATTGACAGGCGGTGTGTGGTATTGCAGCTCAGTTCCATAATTTTTTTTTCTTGTTCAGAACCCGAGAGCCCAAATATATGAAATGCACTTCGTATATAGATAAGAGGTGTGATGCATCACGAATACGGTGCAATCTCAAACACATCAATTTAGGCTTAAGAATTCACCCTATGAAAGATCATAAAGGCCACTAATTTGTAGCTATTATAAGGCGGTAGGATATTTAGCTTAAAGGAGAAGTGTCATGGAAGAAAAAGTTTTAGATGGCGGGGGGTCCGAGCGCTGGGGCCCCCGCGATCACAGCAGCGTGTCACGACTTCCGCCCGAATCGAGCGCCGCCACGCCCCCTCTATATAGCTCTGCGGGAGAGCCATTCAGCAATCTTTGGCTCTCCCATGTGATGTCCCGGTACCGTATTGCATACCGTACAATGTATGGTGGTCCCCAAAGTCAGAGTTACTATGTTTAGGTAGGGTCCCATAGGTGGGACAGCCCCTAGTCGCCTTTTCTTTCTAGTCTTGTAATGTCTAAATGTATATATTTAACATAATGTATATAAGGATGCTTACCTTGGTATTGGTAGCGTCGTAGGACCTTTGGTCATGTGACTATGTTAATTCCTCTCTGGTATGTTGGAGTACCTTTGGAGGTCCTTGGGTCACATGTTTACCCATAACTCTTTGTACAGGAGACTGACAGTTGTTATGGACCAGTGAGCTTTAGTCCAGCCCCTGCCCATATAAGGGAGCTGTAGCCAATGATCTCTCTTGGGTTGCTGCTCTCGTGGATGCAGAACTATTAGGACGGATCTGCGCTACTTTAAAAGACAAGCTAGGCCTGAAGCCTGAAACTAAACCATGAGTTAAAATCTCAGTCCCCGCTAAAGCTAGCGTGATTACTGGACCGAATCTAAACCCCTAAATCCAGTGGATCAGCGCAACAATTACCTCCTTAAAGGAGTACTCTGGAGCAAAATATTTATTGCACATTGTAAAGCTCGCCCAAAGTTATATAATATCCTAAATTACCTCCGTTGCGCTAACTGCACGCATATACGACTTTTCGGAAAACCGGAAGTACAGCCAGTATCTCACAATTATGAATTTCGTTCCCCAGTATTCGGCCTGCCGCGGCCATCTTCGTAACGAAACGTCATCACTGTAAAGGTCCTTCCCCGCTCCCATATTTTACATATTCATATATTCCTCGTTTGCGCAGCCGTCATTGGCTGGACTGCGCAAACAACTCTGAATGCCTCCCGCCTATCACATGAAGCTGAGCGCGCCGACGCACTCAGCATTTCCCCGGGACCGAACATGTGACCACTCCTGGCCAATTATATCCCGGTTAGTTACGCTGCCGTAACTAACAGGGATATTCTTCAAACAAGTTACACATGATTTCAATGTGTAACGTTTCAAAGGGGCGGGTTTAATATAATTACTAGGGAGGGGAAAGGATGAGGTAGAGGAGGGGGTGAGAAGGACTGAAGCACGGAGGGACTGGAAGCTGGAGCAAGGCAGCATGGGGGATGACGATTTTTACGTCATCCTCCACACCACCATAACCCGGAAGAACCGGGAAATTCGCGGTGCTGCCACGGGAAAACGGCCAGACCGACTTCTGAAAGGAAGACATTGATAGAAAGGTACAGCCGCGGGGAACATTTTGGGCTAAAAGAATTGTGCACCATAGTACTCCTTTAAGCTCAATAGACTCACTAGGTCCCAACCACTTGTCAAGCTCTAATAGACTTTGTTACATGGACTGTTCCTGTTCATTATTGCATAAAATCTTCAGTAAAAGCTCGGACAAGTTTCTGCAAATCTCCGGTTGTGGACGATCAATTATTTCCTATCTCCCTATCGCTCTTGGGAAGGGTGGCGATAGGACAAGCATACAGAGAATAGCCCTCACCCTGGCGTCACGAATAGAAAGGGTTAAGCAAGCACCCTTTAGTACCCGCACAGCTAAACCCCATATACCCTACACCCCCAGGCTATCACACCCATAAAGCTATATAGAGGGGTCGGGACACGTCGCTTTGAAGGAGAGCCGGGGCCCATAGCACTCGGAACCCCGCGATCGAAAACTTATCCACTGATGACTGATCCCATTAAGGCCAAAAAATTGTGTCTGTGTGAAGCCTTACATTAGTAATGAGGGCACAGCGGTATCATTAAATTACTTAAGGGGGCACAAAGGTTTTATAAAATGAGTTAAGGGGCACGGTGGCACTCCATACTCTCCTGTTTTATCCCTGCTGTGCCCAGTGCTACCCTTCCACCCTACCTGCCACCTTTGTTTATGTCCCATTTAACCTAGCGTCAGCAGTAATACGGCACAAGTCCCCTAGATCAACTGCAGGCTATATGAGAACGTCACCTCTGCAGTAAGCAAAAAAAACAGTGTGAAGGACTAGTGTGGTGGCCCTGGACATGGTGCAGATAAAACAGGTAAGCATAGTATATCTTCTATTTTATGCCAATAACAGGCTGTAATTTATGTTTAGGATCAGCCCTATAGTCATATATGATGTCTGGTACCTTTTTTCCTTAAGAACAGCTTCCAGCATTACCATCTTTCTTCAGGTCATGCTGGGAGCTATAGTTTCCCCCACTTCCCTAGCACCCTGACTTGGCAATAGATATATTTGATTATTAGAATAGTGATGATTTTCTGTTACATGCTATACCGCTTCCATCCAGCACACCATATAGAGAATCATGCTATGTGCTGCTTTGGATGCTTTCTAAGTTATTAGGATGCTGTACATTAATATTTATGTGATGCTTTTCTGTATTGCCTGACTTAGAGGGAACAGTGGCCAGGTCCTTAGCTGCCCCGATCACTGGCTTAGAGACATTATTAACATCAACGTAGCTGAAAGTCAGAGGCAGGGTATGCCCACAGCTTTACACAGAAGATGCCTTGAGGAGTCCAAGCGGAACTTTTCCACCATGGCCTATAAGCCTGTAGTCATGTCCCTGCCCCCTAATAGATAATAATGCTCATATTCCCCCATGAGAGCACAACTTTAACTCTATAGCTACAAAAACCTGTGTGCTTGAGTCCTTGGTCTGATAATATAATAAATCCAGTAAATAAATAAATAAATAAATATATATATATATATATATATATATATATATATATATATATATATAGTCATGGCCGTACAAGAAAATGAATTATTTCTCACAGAAAAGGATTGCAGTAACACATGTTTTGCTATACACATGTTTATTCCCTTTGGGTGTATTGGAACTAAACCAGAAAAGGGAGGAAAAAAAGCAAATTGGACATAATGTCAAAAATGGGCTGGACAAAATTATTGGCACCCTTATATTTGGTTGCACACCCTTTGGAAAAAATTACTGAAATCAATCGCTTGCTATAACCATCAATAAGCTTCTTACACCTCTCAGCCGGAATGTTGGACCACTCTTCCTTTGCAAAACTGCTCCAGGTCTCTCTTATTGGAAGGCGCCTTTTCCCAACAGCAATTTTAAGATCTCTCCACAGGTGTTCAATGGGATTTAGATCTGGACTCATTGCTGGCCACTTAAGAACTCTCCAGCGCTTTGTTGTCATGCATTTCTGGGTGCTTTTTGACGTATGTTTGGGGTCATTGTCCTGCTGGAAGACCCAAGATCTCGGGCACAAACCCAGCTTTCTGACACTGGTAATGCTCAGATTTTATTATGCCTTGCACGCATTCAAGGCACCCAGGGCCAGAGGCAGCAATACAACCCTAAAGCATCATTGAACCTCCACCATATTACCTCACTGTAGGTACTGTGTTCTTTTCTCATTTAAATGACGACGGATAGTTTGTGCTGACACTGATGCTTCCTGAGCCTGCAGGACAGCTTGAATATCTTTGGAACTTGTTTGGGGCTGCTTATCCACCATCCGGACTATCCTGCGTTGACACCTTTCAACAATTTTTCTCTTCCATCCATGCCCAGGGAGATTAGCTACAGTGCCATGTGTTGCCAACTTCTTGATAATGTTGCGCACTGTGGACAAAGGCAAATCTAGATCTTTGGAGATGGACTTGTAACCTTGAGATTGTTGATATTTTTCCACAATTTTGGTTCTCATGTCCTCAGACAGTTATCTTCTCCTCTTTCTGTTGTCCATGCTTAGTGTGGCACACACAGACACACAATGCAAAGACTAAGTGAACTTCTCTCCTTTTTATCCGCTTTCAGGTGTGATTTTTATATTGCCCACACCTGTTACTTGCCCCAGGTGAGTTTAAAGGGGCATCACATGCTTGAAACAATCTTATTTTTCCACAATTTTGAAAGGGTGCCAATAATTTTGTCCAGACCATTTTTGGAGTTTGGGGCGACATTATGTCCAATTTGCTTTTTTTCCTACCTTTTTTGGTTTAGTTTCAATACACACAAAGGAAAAAAAAACAGTGTATAGCAAAACATGTGTTACTGCAATCCTTTTCTGTGAGAAATACTTCATTTTCTAGAAAAATTTCAGGGGTGCCAACACTTACAGCCATGACTGTATATATATACTCATTTGAGATGACTCAATCTTCTGTTCTGTAAATGTGCATCACATGAAAGGCCTTTGACCATTGAAGTAATTTCCAGCTAGACTATTTTAGTTTTATATGTCAGATAACTATTGATTTTCACTTCACTTACTGAATAGTCCAGTGCACTCACTGAACCGAGGCTGGATACATAAAGCAAGTGGGTTGTTCATGGTACAGTTCTGCCAATATATAGTTTATTATTTTGAACCCAGATATACAATGCATATTAGTGCTACAAATATAGAAAATACATATCTTAGTTAGACTTTAAACACCATTTTTTATTAAGTAAAATAGCCAGATTTCTCCCTGACAGCGTGATGATATCACACTTTAAATAAGTCTAGTTTATGGAAGCTTAGGTACAATGGAAGTGAGTATACAAGATCCCACGCCAGCAATTCAGAAATATCTTGATGCATCTAATCTAGTTGTATGACAAGAACATTCAATTGCACTGCGGTTGAGAAAAGACACAAGTCCATCTGGTTTCATCTACTAGCACACAATATTGATCGGTACACATTACATTAACTATATATACTGATTTACAGTAACAATGTATATTGATTTAAAAAAAAAAGAAAAAGCAAATGACAAACTGCTGGGGTGTAAAATAATAAAATACACTATATTCATCCTCCGCCACACCCTAATGCCTAATGCAGATGATGGCGCTCTCTTATTCTCTCAACCCACAGTGGGGTCAGAACATCACAAGGTGAGCTAATGTGCATGAGGGAGAAACCATTTGAGGGGAAATCTAATTTGCCAAAAATGATCTTAATGTTTTTTTTTTAGTCTTTTTTTTTTTTTTGCTTCTAGGCCTCAGTTGAGTAATTCTAAGTGTGTGGCAGCTACTCAGTAATAATACCTGAAATAGTTCTCCCCAGTCTACTGGGGAATTAGTAAGGAATTAACAAAACTTCCATATAACGGCTGTTGTATTTGTATTACCATTACAATAATTTGGGAATAGAGATCTCTCACTTTATTTGAATAGACAGTAACCCCCAAGTTATCCTTACTGATGGTCATAAACTGGCATATGAAGATAGGAGAAGCACTGACTAACTCATGTGGGCTCTGGTCTAGTGCCCACATCTAGTTGGTGAATTTACTGCTTTTAGCATGGACATGTGCAATAGTACTTTAGCCTTAAGAAAGAGTGTGGTTGGCGCTTGAAACGTGTAGGTTACTTCATAGCGTTGGTACAGCAAGTTGTCAATAAAGTAAGATTTTCCTTCTACAAGTGGTGCTGGGCATACTCTCTTAAAACTAACTTATCTGGGCATTGACTGTACCTAGTCTGTGGACACTGGATGATAAGTTACAGAAGCTGGGGAGCCAAACTTTTTTTCTTAGAGGGAAAATATTCCCTATCGTTTCCTTAGGCTTTGGGTTTCCTCTCTCTTGTATCAAGGTCAGATCCTTCTTTTGATTAAAATGACATACAGGAGAATGGATTATTATGTGCCACTGGCCTTATGAAGGGGTAGCTGACTTACCCGCCATCTTATTTGTATAAGGGTATGTTCACACTACAGAATTCCCGCGGAATTCCGCGATGTGAATTTAACATTAGTGTGAATAGTTCTCCACGAGACCCGTTCACACTGCGGAATTTCAGCGGCAGACAATTCCGCTGCTGAAATTGTTCAGCACAAAGAAAGAACATGTTCATTCTTTGCGCGGAAGTCCGCGAGTACTCCATAGCCATCAATGATGACGGCGCAGTGCCGCATGGTCCTACCGCCGCCATCGGCTGCCAGGCTGAATCTCCGCTCACGGAATTCTGCAAGCTGAGATTCCGTTCACACTCTGTAGTGTGAACAGTGGACTACTACTCTGTGCATTTAATTTGAAAAGTTGAAATAGCTGAATTACATATATCTTCTAAGAAATTTCTCAGTTATGTAAATAGGTAGTCCTAGGGGTCCATGCCTCATCCATGTGCTCTGTATTGCTGTCAACTGTGCACTGAGAGATGACTATCTCTCAATAATATGGGGAGGGAACATGCCATGAGTATGGGTTTCAGATTCTCTTATACCGAGGCCTGTGTCAGGCTGTGGGTAGTGTATTTAGAACTGATACAATATGAATACTGTATAGCATCTATGTATATAAAGTCTAAGGGTGTCTGTATATGTGGTGGTTTTACCACGAATGGGCAGGGTTTCGCCATTCAGTTTACAGTCACGGGGCTTGGACGAGTGCAGCATCTAGGGGAAAATACACTAAGACATGTATGGCACATGTCATTTTTTCCATAAAAAATATTAACATTTTGTACTTTGTAACAGTAAGAACTAAATTAGTCAAGGTTTAGCTTATAGCAGGTGCGGAGTTGCATTTCTGGTGCCCAGAAGGCCAAATGATGCACCTCTTAACAAATTTAGTAAGTTTGAACTCATCAGGCACTGAATTAGGACTGGTGTATGAATACTGGTCTTGGTAGGTTCCGCCCCAGTCTTGACAGGAATAAGATGGTTGTATATTCTACGGGAAACTAGTAAATAGCAGTTAGGAGTATACATCAGCTAATTGTTTACTTGGATGTAAATGAGCCAGCCCAACAGGAGATCAATAATAGTCTTGTAGACACAGACAAATGAGGGCATTACCTCTATTATACATCCCATTATATTTATTGTATGCATTTCCACTGCTGGTTTGTTTAGAAGGTTTTAAGTATCACCAGTCAATTGTATGTATTCTTATTAGGACTTTGCATTGTTTACTGGTGCATTTCAAGGGGATGAAGGTAAAACACAAGAGTGGTTTTTATGTGGTTACCTTTTACATTTTACAAATTGTATGTGTTTTGCTTCAAAGGTGATTTGAAAGTCAAACACATCTAGTGCATGATGTAATACACAACTTAGCCACGCCTGATAGTTATTGTAAGAAAGTAGAATGGCTCACATTACCTTCAGACTAGATGCACACAGTGCAACATAGAAGCAGAAACATAAATGTGTATTGTAAAAATGGAGCTTAGGCATGTATTTTAAATGTTTTTTTCTTTATTTGCAAGCATTTTTTTTTTTTTTAAAGCTTATTAGAAGTTTATTTTCTTGTGTCTTTTCAGCATGGTTTTGATGCCTATTTTTCATGTGTATTGGGCACCTGTTTAGTGCTCTCTTTTCAGTTGAAGCAGTAAATATGTAAAATGTCTGAAATCCTTTCAAGGAATGGACACGTTGCCTCTTTTTTACATGGCGAAAATGCACTGAATGAAATGTGTCATGTAAACAAGGGAGCACATTTCCCATTGAAATCAACAGAGCGCTTTTGGGGGCACTTTAGAGGCAAGGCTGCTGGGGCTAAATCTGTGTAATGGTCTGGGCCGAAAGCAGGTGACTCTGTTTATGGCATAGTTGCTGTACCTGGATACTGCAGTGTTCACATACCTAATGGGACATTTCTGTGATATCAGACATGATGGCCTACATTCTGGTGACAGGTTGGCAGTGCTTGCTTAATGCATTTTAACATCCCCATAGCAATAATGCATCCTGTAGGGCCCACAACCAACAAATTGGAGATGGGAAGAGGCATGGATGGACTCCATTTTTGTCAAATGCTGCCCCCTAGATCTCCACCAGAGGCAAAGTTCTCAACATCACCATAACAATCATTTGGTTCCATAGATGTATTCCATAACTGTTCTGTGAGGTAAGGTGCCATGTCTGTCAGTTGCCCCTGCCAGCTACATGAATTCAATACACTTTGGATACATACTGCTTGCAGTTTTTCATCCCCCATGGTGTGTCTCCACTCCTCTTATATAACATTTCCTTTAACTTAATCTTATCAAACACTTTGACAGGTAGGCCTCATGCTGTGCTTTTTCAGCCCTTTCTCAGTATTTGTTTCCTTATTGTACTCTACAAGTTCAGGACCTGACATCTCAGTGCATATAGTCACGGTGTACCAAGCTATGTCACTCCGAACGACATCCGAATATTTGACCCTTATAATTAATATGTTATACATATTTATATAGAAATCTTCTATGGCTTGATGTTATTACATATAGCAAATTGCGAAATTGCAAAGCTGTCACCTCTTAGATAGTTGGCTTAGGCAATGGTCTTTACATGTTGTGTGAACCCATGTTTGATATATGCACTTGGAAAGGTCCTGGTTTTATATAATAATCATTTCCATAGGCCCTCATTTATGCTGAATATGCCAAAAGAGTGCCCTTCTGGTGCATCTGGGCCAATATTCGTTGGGGGAGATTTATCAAAGGATTTAGACTGTTGTTTCCCATCTAAATTTGTGGCACAGAAAGTCGCAGTCTAAATATGTGCGACTTTTTTGCAACTTTTGCTTTAGAGGATTTTAAGAGCATGATGTATTCTAGTCTATTTTAGATGGAAAAATGCATTGGTGCTGAATTTATCAAAAGCGACTTTTCTTCAAAAAGTCTCATTGGCCGAAAGTACGCTGAAATGTCAGACCATGCTGGAGCAGGTTTATATACAGTCTAAAGCATAGATCCTGAAGTCTGTGCACAGAATTTATCAAGAGCCGTGCACCTTTTGATAAATTAGGTGCACAATAGACCAGCCTAACCCTCTGTAGGTGGGTCTATAATGATGCGAGAAATAGACAACTTTGATAAATCTCCCCCATTGTCTATTTTGTTGAAAGCAATAGTGTAGTAGACTTTGCAAAATTGCTGCAAAACTGTGGCATTTTGTTACTGTAGTGCAGTAGTTGCAGTTAAAAATAAAAGAAATTTGACCAATGAATAGATCATAATAGATAGAGTCCTTTAACTTGAGTTGTAACAATAATCTGGGCTTCTTCTCCGGGGCTTCTTCCGACGCCCCAGAAGAAGCCTTATTGGTGAAACATTGGGTGAGGGTGGTCTGGTGCACGTGTGTCACTCTGTTATTGGTAACTATTCGATTGTATTATTTGTGCATAATACTGTTCTGCTACGACTTATCTAGTCATTATACATACACCTACCTGTGATGTTTACTTGACCACTAGGTCTATTGGGGGTTAGTTATATCTACCCCTGTATATTTCTTCTGTCTTTACTAATGTCTCTCCTTGGGCTTTTGTGTAGGTGTCTGTAATCTGCTTGTTTAGTCTTACCCACGCCAACAACACAGTACCTCCAGACCACCCTTCATTTCCTGTGCCTTTGTTTCTTGGAGATGCAGTTACATCTGCAATTTATATTTGCTTTTTACTTGATTTTAAATGTATGTAATTGAAATGATATTTATATGTCAATAACATTTTGCTATTTTCACTATGGATCTGTATACGCTTTTTTCTATGTATTTTGATATAATTTTGGCGTAGGATCTACGCACTTTCTAAGGGTTTATAGTGTTTATCTATTTTGTTGAAAGCAATAGTGTAGTAGACTTTGCAAAATTGCTGCAAAACTGTGGCATTTTGTTACTGTAGTGCAGTAGTTGCAGTTAAAAATAAAATAAATCTGACCAATGAATAGACCATAATAGATAGAGTCCTTTAACTTGAGTTGTAACAATAATCTGGGCTCCTATTATAGAAGTGATTAAACTTCAAACAAAACTGATTTGTTTTCTATTGTCTTCCCAGTAGGATCACAGTCCTAAAAAGTTTGTAAGTGATTTTATCACGGATAGAAACAACCTGTAGGAACAGTTATTCAAAGAAGACCTCCCTCCGTCCAAATACATAATGCCTAAAGAAAGGAGCTTAGTTATTATCATCTAATCTAAACCTATAAATGGTAACATAGTTTCTCATATGTTGGAATCTAAAGCTCATTTTGCCGCATATTTTTAACTATTTGTTTATGGGATCATTTTTTCATTCACGACATTGTTCCCCTCTCTAACTCTGGACGGAACCAATCCACAGCACTACCTATGGACCAATCCAATAAACTGTCCCAACTATCTGGAGGATATCTTTGGACCAAACAAATGTACAGTCACTACCTATAGTTGGTGATTGATCCAACACAGCAACACATAAGCTTACTTGTACTATCTAAAGCAGTGTTTCCCAACCTTTTTCGGGTTGGGGAACATCTCGGGAATTTTTTTTCCCGCAGGGCACCCCTCAGAATTTTTTTTTACCGCGGGGTACCCCTACTGAGGTTGAAGAGCAAAACAAAAAACGTTAAAAATGCAATGCACTATATCTATTTATCAGTGGGCGTTTTATCAATGTAGTTTTAAGTGCTGCTTTATACAGCAACTCACAAATTACGTCTTCTTTAATTTGCTTTGTTGCCTTCTCTTCTCCATCTGGTCCAGGCCATCATCACGATTTATTCCACACACACTTCTTCACCATTAAACCTGCAAAACAAACCTATTAGGCTCCGCACTTTTTTTTTTGACATAGGTGACAGGGGTGTAGAAGAGTGTACAAGGGTGACAGAGGGGTGTACAGAGGGGTGTACACGGATGAAAGAGGGGTGTAGAGGAGTGCACATGGGTGACAAAGGGGTGTAGTGGAGTGTACAGAGGGGTGTAGAGGAGTGTACATGGGTGACAGAGGGGTGTAGAGGAGTGTACATGGGTGACAGAGGGGTGTAGAGGAGTGTACATGGGTGACAGAGGGGTGTAGAGGAGTGTACATGGGTGACAGAGGGGTGTAGAAAAGTGTACATGGGTGACAGATGGGTGTAGAGGAATGTACATGGGTGACAGATGGATGTACATGGGTGACAGAGGGGTATAGAGGAGTGTACATGGGTGACAGAGGGGTGTAGAGGAGTGTACATGGGTGATAGATGGGTGTACAAGGGTGACAGAGATGGGTGTAGAGGAGTGTTCATGGGTGGCAGATGGATGTACATGGGTGACAGAGGGGTATAGAGGAATGTACATGGGTGACATGGGTATAGAGAAGTGTACATGGGTGACAGAAGGGTGTAGAGGAGTGTACATGGGTGACAGAGGGGTGTAGAGGAGTGTACATGGGTGATAGATGGGTGTACATGGGTGACAGAGGGGTGTAGAGGAGTGTACAGAGGGGTGTAGGGAGGTGTACAAGGGTGACAGATGGGTGACGGGGGCATAGGGGGTGACTGAGGGATGGACAGGGGTGACAGAGAGGTGAATAGGGGGTGGACAAGGGTGACAAGGATGTGGTCAGATGGGTGGACAATGGAGGGCAAACATGAGTGACAGGGATGGACAGGGGTGACAGATGGTTGGATGGGGGGTGGACATGGATGACAGGAGGGTGGGCATGGGAGACAGGGGGTCAGAAGGGTGACAAGGAGTAACAGAGAGGGGTGGACTGGGGTGACAAAGGGACACATGGGTGAACAGGAGGGTGGACATGGGTGACAGGGTAGACTACGGGGGTAGATGGGGGGGTAAACATGAGTGACAGGGATGGACAGGGGAATGGAAAAGGCGGACATGGATGACAGGAGGGTGGGCATGGGTGAGAGGGGGGTGGACGTGGGTGACGGGGATGATAGGAGGGTGGACATGTGTGAGAGGGGGGGTGGACATGAGTGACGGGGGGTGGACATGGGTGACGGGGGAGTGGACATGGGTGACGGGGGGGGTGGACATGTGTGACAGGGGTGGACAGGGGTGACAGGAATGGACAGGGAGGGGGACAAGGCAGACATGAATGACAGGGGGGGTGGACATGAGTGATGGGGGGGTTGAGGGTGGACCTGGGTGGCGGTGGGGGGGGGGGTTTGCACATGGTTGAGAAGGGGCAACAGAGGAGTGGAGAGGGTACAGTACCTTAAGCAAGCCGGCCCGCAGAGCTTGCAGTTCCACGGCAGGCACGGGAGTCTGGCGCAGATGCAGCTCGTTCTGCCCTAGGGCACCATTTTCGTCTCACTGCGCCGCAAGGGAGAGGGGGACGCAGGGGGATGTTGTGTACGCAGTGCGCACGCAGGCTTCCCTTCCCCCATGGGCCATCAGTCATAAGCACGCAGGCCGGGAGGGGGGGGACATTTAAAAAAAAATAAATCACAGCAAAATCACGCGGCACCACAGTTGGGAATCACTAATCTAGAGTGTATAACGTAGGTAGTCATCCCCTTCTGCTTGACTGATGACCAAGAGTTATTGACCTATTACAAATATGCTCCTTGGCAGTTTCTACCTCTACAGAAAACACTGTATAGGAATCCAGTTTTGCTTATAGTAGGTTGTACACAAATTGGGCCGTATTCACACGGGCAAAAGCGCATAGATGTTGACACAGTAACTGCTATGAATTTTGTATTCAAAGCTATGCCGTTTTACCTATGAAAACCCATCTCCCTTTGATAACCGTGCAGATAAAGAAGTGACATGTCACTTTAAAATCTAAGGATAGAAACAGGGATGCTGGAATGCTTGGGGTGCTCTAAAAGAGGTTATCTTCTCTCTGGAAGGGGCTTTCAACTTATACTAAAGCAATTTGCCTACCTATACCCACTGCTCTCTTAAATTAATAAGTGATAGGGAATAAGATGTCTGTGTTCCAGAGATAATGACAGGGTCCCTGGTGTTCTTCAGTAGTAAAGGTGGTAATGTCCGCATCCTTGGTGATCTAGGGCAGTGAAGTGGTTGACTTATGATGGGGTCCATCAAATTCTACCACAGTGTCTGTTGTTTCGATGTTGAGAATTGCACTTCATGCTGCATTATTCTTCCTGTCAAATACGAATGGATCTGTGACAGAGGCAAATGGTGCTAGTTTGAACAAAGCCTTATCGCGTACAATGAATATTTTTTACATTATTATAGACGTGATTAGAATAGGGCCTAAGAAGGTGATAAATGGTACGTGGGCACTAAGGAGGCATCATATTCATATAATCATCATGGTCATGTGATCCAGGCAGGTCGTTTACTCCTCTGGCATAAGATGTGTAAGATTTCTTAAGGGGCACAAGTTGGCAAATCTCTTGCACTGTCTGTGTACCAGACTTAGAATACTACTCCAGCTACAATTTCTGGTGTGAGTTATATTAAATCTTTGGGCGTTAAATACCCTGCCCTCTATGCTAACCCCTGCCCTCTCTGCTAAACCCTGCATTGGCATACAGCCAAACTTAATAAATATCCCAATTATTTCTATTTAGGAATATAAATCACTTCAAAGAAATAGGACTGGGGAAGAAGTAAGAAGTTTGAAGGAAGATAGGAGAGGCAGTAAAGTAGTGAAAAGTAGTTATAAGAAGGAAGAGAAGGAACTGGAACGATGATCTGACCATTGGATCCCAGACTGTTAGTGATCATTCACTTTCTCTGCTTACTGTGATGAATTGCACCCAATTATTTGCAGACTACAATTCAGTTCTATACCCAGTAACTGAGCTTATAATGGAAAGACAAGGTAGGAGGGGGGGGGGGGGGCACTCCCTGTGTATATAGTGTATAGTCTGTAAGCAGGAGGGGTTGTTTGGCTGGAGTCTAAACAGTGATGTACCATAAAGATGGTGCTCAATTGTAAAAGGTATATCCAAATGCTTGCACAGTGTGAACAGAAGTTAGACAATGGCACTTACTGTCCGATTTCTTCAAGTTTCTTGCAGCATTTTCAATGGTGAACACGAGACACACAACAGGGAGACATTGCTAGGTGCAAGGGGTTTCGTACGCTGTGGCAAACAAAACAATTGTTGGGTTCCTCCTCCCCCCCACACCTAGTGATGTCTCCCTGTTGTGTGTCTCGTGTTCACCATTGAAAATGCTGCAATAAACTTGAAAAAATTGGAATGGTGAGTGCCATTGTCTAACTTCTGTTCACACTGTGCAAGAATATAATGGAGTATCACTTCATTCAAAACAAAGGAGTCAGGTGGCTGTTCCTGAAATCACAGGGGGCCTAACAGTCAGACCCCAATTAACTCCCGAACACCCCACCCCACCCCAAACCCCCCGGCGATTACACACTTTTTCTCTATTCTGTAGAATAGGGATAAGTAAATTAGAGTCAGAATACCTCTTCCACCTGTGTGATATAGTTAATATAAGATCAAGTAAAGCTCAAATAGAAGCCGATAGCATTACTCTCACAGATCTTATTGGGACAGACAACAGCTCAGCACATAAGACAGTATTCAGAATACTGAAGGAAAAGCACAGCTGGTTAATTTTTAAGTATGATCACATGGGAGCGCAGAATTTTTGTCTAAGGCATTATTAATCCACGGGGCAGGGGACAGATTTAGAGCCATTTTTGGTGTCGAATAGTCTCAAAAATGTCTCAACTTTTGCTGCTTCACCCCTAAAGTGATTTTAACTGAAACTGAAATGATTTCCTTTTACACATTTGGTTTTTCACTTTGCAATTGTTGCTGATTTATGAAGCACAACTTTTTTTTTTCTACAAAAGTTTGTCTCCCAATGGCACTCAATTACACCACAAACATACACTAGCCCAAAACCTAGATAACAAAAGTGTGTGTGGATAGAACTTTAAAACAGTCGTAAATGTTTTTTGCAACAGGTTAAAAAGTCACAGAAAAAAATGGAGAAACCGTACAAAGAGGTGTTCTGAAGTGTTGTTAAAATAAATGTGTACTAGCCCCATATTTATCACATACCATGCAACTATTTATTAAATTTGGCACACATACACATTATACAAAAATTAAAAGTGTAGAAAAATCGTTCACCTACACCTCCCTTGATAAATGTCCCCCTAGCTCTTAGTAAGTTGTAGGGGGGGAAGGGGTTGGGGGATTCTCGTTTGGCTGGATATCCATAGCCATATTACATAGCTTTTTAAGTGATCAGATACTGACTTTTAGTGACAACCTCCAATTGTAAGCTCTTTCCCTTCTCCAGAGAGTGCAAGTGAGTTTTTATGGCACAGATACAACCCAAAAAATAAATTTTTTATAGGCCAAAATGTTTGCTCATCAGTCATCATCTGCACATCTGAAAGCTTGAGAAATCTATAAACAGAAGCAGAAGAAAACATTTTGAAAACCTTACATCAAGACAAAATTTAACACATATAAAGATACATTTAATTCTATTTACTGGCCAGAAATCACCATCCTTTCTTAGTTTTTAAAGATTATAATTCAATTATAAATAAGGAATTGTGTTGATAATAGTGTTAACCTTCATGGCATTAAAACACTAAGAAACCAGTAAAACTTATTTACTTATACAAATGAGTTGAAAAGAGATTCTCTCATACTTTAGCTAGGAAAAAAGATCAGTTTTGATACTGTAGATGAGTCTATAAAGCTTTCAGGAACAACTGTTTTCATTAATGCCACATTGGAGACCAAGAGCCAAGAACTGATTTCAGAGGCGGCTCTCTAATTAGGCAAATTAGGCGACCACCTAAGGCCTCGCGTTCGAGGGCCTCACAGCCACCTAACTTGCCCCACCTCCCCCCCTTCATGAGGGGAAGAGCCGGGCTTGTAGATTCAAATCAGTCGGCTTTTCTCCTGCAGCAGCCGTAAAGCCAGTGGTGGAGCCCAGGGAGGAGAACAGCGCGGAGTCGTTACGTGCCGAAGATCTGGTCCACATGTGTACATATGGGAAGGACAGCTGATCGCTTGCAGGGACAGCTGGTGCAGTCACATGTGGTGGGGCCCATACTGTTTACATGCTTATATACATGCACACTGAAGGGAACACACGTGGTTGTCTTTGTTAAAATGACAGATAAAGTTTTACATTGTACACATCGCCACTCTACAGTGCCGCGTCCTGGACACATTTAAGTATAGGCACGTCTATAATGTAGCTCTCTGCTGTTTGACAGACTAAAGAGCAATTAGGTCCCCGCTCTGTCAATCTCTCTTCCAGCTCTCCGCATCACGCAGGCACCAACGAGAGGCAGAACATCCTTCCTCTGCGCTCCGTGTATGAGTGACGTCATCATGCGCCAGAGCACAGATCGGAGGAGAAGATAGAAGAGGCCAAACTACAGGAGTCAGGTGAGTATCTTAGTTTGTTTTTGTTTTTTATTAACTACATGGGGCTGCTGCTGTTTTTATTAACTACATGATACTGCTGCTGTTTTGAATTACTACAGAGGGCTGCTGCTGTTTTTAATTACTACATGGTGCTGCTGCTGTTTTTAATTACTACATGGGGCTGCTGCTGTTGTTTTTAATTACTACATGGGGCTGCTGCTGCTGTTTTTAATAACTACAGGGGGGCTGCTGCTATATTTAACAACTACAGGGGGCTGCTACTGTTTTTAATAACTACAGGGGACTGCTGCTGTTTTTACTACCTAATGGGGGCTGCTGCTGTTTTTACTACCTGAAGGGGGCTACCATTACTACCTAAAGGGGCTATTACTACCACTTAAAGGGGTTTCCTATTACTACCATCTAAAAGAGGGTTCCTATTACTAACACCTAAAGGGGGCTACTGTTACTACCACCTAAAAAAGGCTGCAATAACTACCTAAAGGAGGGCGACATCCCTGATGCACAAGTTCACTTTATAGGGGAGTGCATTTCTTTTTTTATTGGAGCATAATTATTTTAAATATGAAGATGCTTTTTAAATAAAAAAAAAATGGGGTACCGCCATGGGGACCAGGTTTGCGCCCAGCTACTCAAATCTATACGTGGCCCTCTGGGAACATACGGCTATCCACCCCGGGGGCCAGCTGGGCAAAAACCTGGTCCTATGGTGAAGGTTTATAGATTACATAATTTTTATTTGGCGAGGGGGGAACTTAGTCTCATCGAGTTTTTAAAGGATATTAATAAAAATTAACTTTCACGGCTCACTATAGCCAATCTTTGGCAAATTTTCTTGATTTGAACATCCAGATCGTGAACAACAAAATCATCACCAGCAGTACAAAAAAACTGACAGTAATAGCTTTATACAAACAGATAGCTGCCACTTGCCCACATGGCTGCAAAATATCCCCTGCAGCCAATTTCTTAGACTATGACGAAACTGTTCCAATGTGGATCAATATGAAAATGAGGCCCAAATCCTACAGGGGAAATTTCTCAGTAAAGGATACGAGGGGAAACACTTGACGAAAAAAAAGATGAAATCCATGAGATAGATAGGAGCACCATTCTACACAAAAAGAAGAAACACACTGAACAAAGAAAAAAA
The DNA here is from genome assembly GCF_029499605.1 of Hyla sarda. Taxonomy (NCBI): domain Eukaryota; kingdom Metazoa; phylum Chordata; class Amphibia; order Anura; family Hylidae; genus Hyla; species Hyla sarda. Next base: position 345,834,222 of record NC_079190.1, read on the forward strand.
TGAAATAGGTAATACTATGTTAAACATTCCTATAATTTCTAAATACATATTAATACACCACTGGGCCATATTAAAAAATGATAACATTTTGGGAGAACACATTCCACCAACTCCATCATTCGTATTTAGAAAGGCTCAGAATATTGGCAACCTTGTAGCTCCCACCATTGGGAAAAACAAAATTGCCCCAAAGGATAAACATAAAAGCCAATTCCTATCAGTTAAAAATGTTTTTTTTCCCCTGCAAACTATGTAAGGCTTGCAGGGCGACTCAGAACATGACCCCCACAATGTCTATTTCCAACTATAGTAACAACAATGAAATGAGATATAAAATAAAAAAAACATGTAAACTGTACAACATGTGGAGTTATTTACGCCATACGATGCCCATGTGACAAACTTTACATAGGCCGCACCAAAAGGGCCCTTAAAGTGCCATTGTGGGAACACATGAATAATATCAGGAAGGGCTTTGAGGGACATCACCTATCACAGCACTATAAGGAGAAACATTCCCAAGGGGACCCATTTTTTTGGCATAGAAGAAATTCATCCCCACTGGCGAGGTGGGAACCATATATCTCAAATGTGTAACACAATGATCCCGCATGGACTAAATGCAGAACTTGAAATCTTTGGTTTTTTATAACCAATGATTTCTCTAATAAAATCTACAGCAAGTTAAATAATGAAAATTTCTCCTCAATTGTGGGCTCCATTTGGAATTTTGTGGCAAAATTTATGTAATTTTGAGAATTCATGATGTAAATGAATGCTGGACAGGAATGCAGCAACTCACAGCAAACAAGGGGTTAACCTTGGAAATATTTGAGGTCTAACCTGGAAAAGAAACACGACGACAAACCCTGGAAACATATGATGTTTATTTTTTGAAAACTTAGCATGCAAAAAAAGAAAACCTAGATGAGAATGCAGGAATTCACACCACACAAGGGGTCAACGGCTTGGGAGCATATATAAGGTAACAATAAGGTCCAGATCTACATCCCCGACAAAGGAAACCTCTGTCTCAGAAACGCGTTGGATTGCTTTTTGGCCCTCAACGATCCCTGTAGTGACGTCACTGCACAGCCGGAAATAGCAGGCAAAGACTCTCAAGCCGGAGACATTGCGGTAGAGATGCCACCGGCCGGGGCGTACTCCCGCTATCCAGCAAAGCATCACCCGCTTCCCCACCTAAGTGGATACTGTAAGACTACAGGATTCTACACCAACAGAAGGTTTTATTAGCAGACTAGATTCGGATGAACATATCGGCAAGTATACTGGCACGCATGAAGTGGGACTACTGATATTAACTGTTTGTAAGCACACATCACTGTGCCTGGTATATATAATCGTCCCTACTGAGGAATTTTTTGTTTTATTACAGGCCAACCTCCCCAAATATATATTTTATAGGAAGGTTTATTGAGAATATACTTCCTTATGATAATATCAGCTAATACCTACGGAACACTTTGCTCCCTGTTTCAACATCAGGTATATATGATATATTTCTATGTCCTCCACCTTTAGGCTCCGACACCCTGCCTATTCATTATATGCCATCAGTCCCGAGCCACACCATGCACCTTATATGCCAGGTTTGCACCCCCTTCTAAATCCTATATTCTGCATAAATATTTGTATAAAATTTTTTTAGTGACCTTTATCATATCTTTCCAGCCTCAGGAAGTTATTAAGCCACGCACGCACTTTATCCTTCGCTGCCTACCTCACTATCAGCTTCAGGTATGCTATAAACATATCACACACAATACAAGTCCTATCCAGCGCTCTTTGTTTTTTATTTTATATATCACCACTTTACATGAGATACAGGGACTCACACATACAAAATAACTGCAGTTTGGGCACATAAATGCACTAGTGTTATATATATATTCTATTTATAACTACCTCAAGGAGGCTGCTTTTGCTATCTAAAATGGGCTGCTTCTACTAATACCTATAGGGGCTGCTGCTACCACTATATATGGGGGGCTTCAGTTATCTACAGGGGGACCTATCTACAGGTGGCATCTACCTACTCGGGGCACATGTGTTATGTAGGAAACAAAGTGAAGTGACATGGCTCCCTACTAATGCAACCTAACTACCTAATGTGGGGGATCTACCTACTTTTCCCCAACCCATTTATCCACCCATTCTACTGTGGGAGACACTAAGGGTGGGGGGGGGGGGGGTATTACTGTTTGGAGCACTATATGTGCTGGGAAAGTGAGCAGCCTAAAAAGCTTGTCTGGCAGGTTCTGTGGAGATGAGTTGTGGCTGTAAGAAATCGTCATGACGGTCAGATGGAGAAGAAAAAGGGAAAGTGAATGACTACAATTAGAGAAGACGTCACCTGATGTAACTGTATGTTATCACTTACATGTTCTGTTGAGCCTGTATAGAGTCGGGGCCACCACTGTCTGCATACAAAGGTTTTTATTCAGTATTAGTATAGTGGTATTATCCAGTCACTATGTGATGGTAATATGCAATCATGGTGTGGCAGTATTATTTGTCCCTTGTATAATGGTGTTATTGGTGATACTGGTCTCTGTATAGTGGTTTTATTCAGTATCAGTATGATGGTATTATCCTGTTATAAATGGTAGTGGTAATGCAGTGACAGTCTTATTTGTCCCTTGTATAGTGGTGTTATTGGTGATACTGGTCTGTGTATAGTGGTGTTATTGGCGATACTGGTCTGTGTAAAGGGGTGTTACTGGTGATACTGGTCTGTGTATAGTGGTGTTATTGGTGATATTGGTCTGTGCATAGTGGTGTTATTGGCGATACTGGTCTGTGTATAGTGTTGTTATTGGCGATATTGGTCTGTGTATAGTCATGTTATTGGTGATATTGGTCTGTGCATAGTGGTGTTATTGGCGATACTGGTCTGTGTATAGGGGTGTTACTGGTGATACTGGTCTGTGTATAGTGGTGTTATTGGCGATATTGGTCTGTGTATAGTGGTGTTATTGATGATACTGGTCTGTGTATAGTGGTGTTATTGGTGATATTGGTCTGTGCATAGTGGTGTTATTGGCGATACTGGTCTGTGTATAGTGTTGTTATTGGCGATATTGGTCTGTGTATAGTGGTGTTATTGGTGATATTGGTCTGTGTATAGTGGTGTTATTGGCAATATTGGCCTGTGTATAGTGGTGTTATTGACAATACTGGTCTGTGTATAGTAATGTTATTGGCGTTACTGGTTTGTGTATAGTGGTGTTTTTGGTGATGCCGGTCTATGTAGTTTTTTTCAATATCAGTATGGCAATATGATACAGTTACTATATGTGGTAATGGTAGTGGTTATGGTGTGTTACAATTATTTGTCTCTTGTATAGCAGTGTTATTTCTGTATAGTGTTTTTTTTATATATAATAACTGTATGATAGTATTAGACATTGCAGTAGTAATATGTCGTCCTAGTGTGGAGGTATTATTTTATGTATGTTTCTAAGCCCTAACCCTTGAGAAATTCCTGCATGCTCCACAGACTAGCGTCTATGCATACACTGTATACATTGCCATTCTCTGAAATTCATAGGCTGGGGGCAGTGGGGAACAGAGGGAGGCCTCATGATTGTGTTTAGCCTAAGGCCTCACAAAGTCTAGAGCCGCCTCTGACTGATTTATTATAGATTTGGTGTCTTTGGAAAACCAAGGGGCAGAGACCGTAACGGATTCACTTCTAAAGTCTAATATTTAGAGGAATATTTGACAAAAAACATCTGATGAAGCCAGTAGCATGGTTGGGAAAATGTCTTGAGCTGCCAAATTACTGAATGAAAAGGATGATCAGTTGGTTTGCCCAAGTCAGCTTGTATCATATTCTAAAAGGGTAAGGTTTCTCCTTGTGGAGAATGTCAAAATGGTGGGAGGAGACTTTTAGGCCATTAATGCTCTACAGGGAACTCTAGGCAGAAAGGATATGCATAGCAACTCTCTCATGCCACCTTTTTCAGGGAGCCTTCCCTTAAAGGAGTATTCCGGTGCTGGACATCTTATCTCCTATTTAAAAGATAGGAGATAAGATGTCTGATCGCGGGGTCCTGCTGATGGGGCTCCCCGTGATCTCCCGCAGCACCCGGCGTTCTAAACAAACGGGGTTAGACTTCAATGGAGGGGGCGTGGCCATGACCTCATGATCACAGCCTCCCGCTCCAAGCTGGGGCACAGGAATACACCTTTAAAGTCAGTGTTTCACTTCAACCAGAAGTCTAAAAAACTATCTTGGAATGTAACTTATACACATCTTCCATAGACTATACTATGGCATGGTGGTCAGAGAAGACCTCAAGAAGATATGTGTGCCGATAGTCAGCTGACAGGTCCCAATAGCATTCATTAAGGAATGTGGCATGCGGGACAATGGATCTGGTGCATACCAGGCAACCTATTTGCATGGTTCAGCAGTAATCAGGTCACTCCAGACGACCTTCTGCTGTGTCCGGGAGCCATTGATGTCTTTAGTTAGTCTCGTCAGGAGCACCCTTGTCGGTCTTGAGCTTGTGAAACCCAGTAAACTTAGGACACGCCACGCGGTTATTGTGGATATTTGTCTTACTTTGGATAGGGAATAAGATGTCTAGAGGCGGAGTACTCCTTTAAGGCCTTAACCCACGCACACTGTTTCACTGTTTCAACAACAAAAAAACCACCATGAATTACGTGGCGTTACGAGCCTCTGGTGCCGCATTGCTAGTCATCAGGCATAGAGCGAAGTTTGCTCCATGCATCTGATGACTGAGGTGCCACAGCAGAGATCGCGGGGGGTCCCAAGGGATAGGGGATAAGATGCCTAGGGACAGAGTACCCCTTTAAGAAAATCAATGCATTCTACAGTGTTTGTCAAAATCATAGGCTGGGCTTTTTCAATGGTTTGCATGGACAGAACTGAAGGAAGTAGTATCTAGCTGCTACGTAATGGAGCTAAATGAATTTTATGTAAACTTCACAGCTGACTTTTCAATCCAGCACTGGCAGGTGTTTGCTTTGTAAGCTGGTGCATCACAAGGGAAATTTATAGACACAGAATAAATCCGAGATGAGCTCATCCTGTTCAATCAAAAATGATAAAACACAGAATTGTGTACTTTATGAGAAGTGTGCATGAATGTGTGCAGGTACGTAAAGCGGAATAGATTGAAATCCAGTGAGAGTGAACGTTATTTAATTGCAAGTGTGTTCAAGCATTTCCTAAAAGAATACTTGTTCAAGAAGTTAATAATTTAGTAATAACATCTGTCACTGGCTCGAGAATTAGCTGCCTGTTTCCAGAGAAAAGTTAAGCCAAAAGTAAAATGTCATCTACTTACAACCAGCGATGATCATGGGTTCTAAAAACCTGAGAGTAATGTGATGAAATATAGAAGCGAACTGAAACCATGGTTTGTTCTTGATTTGCCAGCATGTAATGGAGATGTTACCATAGATATATTTGACTTCCTGCATTCACTTCTATTGGAGTTATAAAAACAACCAGAGGCGGCTCTAGACTTTTTGAGGCCTTAGGCGAAACTTAAACATGAGGCCCTCACTGACGAGATGTCACTGTGTAGTGTTGGTTGGTAGCACAGTATTGTATAAGGGACAGTATTGTGTAAAATACTGTGCAGCTGCCAAGTAACAGAGAGGGTCACTACAGCGGTTCCAGATTTACAGTTCTGCATTGTTTTTAAACCCTTTTTGCACTAAATAAAAAAACTCTCCAGTGGACTTTGGCGCCTTCGGTACAAAAAATAAAAAAAATAAAAGAAAAAAAAGGGAAATCTACATAAATCGCCTTCACTAATTACAGACGACTGAGAGGACACCCTGGTGGGTGGAAGTGTGATATAAGTACTCACCACTGTGTGTCTGGCCTCCTGGGTGCTGCAAGGTGCAGAATGGAAGAAGCAGAAACAGGAACTAAAGGGACCTCATAGTGACAGACAGGGGTGCTCCCTAAGGCTCTGCTGCCCTCCCTTATAGACACCCTCTTCCCCTTCTGTACACACTTATAGATCCCATCACTCCTCCTGTTCCCCCCTAAAGACCCATCTTCTCTTCCTGTCCCCTCCTACATACCCCTCCTCACCTGTACCCACTTATATGGAGCCCTCTTCTCTTCCTGTACCCCCTTATATGGAGCCCTCTTCCTCTCCTCCTGTAACTTCTTATATAGAGCCCTCTTCCTCTCCTCCTGTAGCTTCTTATACAGTGAGGCAAAAAAAGTATTTAGTCAGCCACCAATTGTGCAAGTTCTCCGACTTAAAAAGATGAGAGAGGCCTGTAATTTTCATCATAGGTATATCTCAACTATGAGAGACATAATGAGAAAAAAATCCAGAAAATCACATTGTCTGATTTTTAAAGATTTATTTGCAAATTATGGTGGAAAATAAGTATTGGGTCAATAACAAAAGTTCATGTCAATACTTTGTTATATACCTTTTGTTGGAAATGACAGAGGTCAAACATTTTCTGTAAGTCTTCACAAGGTTTTCACACACTGTTGCTGGTATTTTGACTCCTTCCTCCATGCAAATGTCCTCTAGAGCAGTGATGTTTTGGGGCTGTCACTGGGCAACACAGATTTTCAACTCCCTCCAAATTTTTCTATGGGGTTGAGATCTGGAGACTTGCTAGGCAACTCCAGGACCTTGAAATGCTTCTTAAGAAGCCACTCGTTCATTTGCCCGGGGATTGTTTTGGGGATCATTGTCATGCTAAAAGACGCAGTCACGTTTCATCTTCAATGCCCTTGCTGATGGAAGGAAGTTTTCACTCAAAATCTCACGGTACATGGCCCCATTCATTTTTTCCTTTACACGGATGAGTCGTCCTGGTCCCTTAGCCTAAAAACAGCCCCAAAGCATGATGTTTCCACCCCCATGCTTAACAGTAGGTATGGTTTTCTTCGGATGCAACTCAGCATTCTTTCTCCTCTAAACACGACGAGTGGAGTTTTTTCTTTTTCTACCAAAAAGTTCTTCTTTGGTTTCATCTGACCATATGACATTCTCCCAATACTCTTCTGGATCATCCAAATGCTCTCTAGCAAACTTTAGACGGGCCTCGACATGTACTGGCTTAAGTAGGGGGATACGTCTGGCACTGCATGATTTGGGGCCCTGGCGGTGTAGTGTGTTACTGATGGTAGCCTTTGTTACTTTGGTCCCAGCTCTCAGCAGGCTTGTGATCATTTTGACACCATTGGGTGAGATCTTGCGTGAAACCCCGAATCGAGGGAGATTATCAGTGGTCTTATATGTCTTCCATTTTCTAATAACTGCTCCCACAGCTGATTTCTTTACACCAAGCTGCTTTCCTATAGCAGATGCAGTTTTCCCAGCCTGGTGCAGGTCTACAGTTTTGTTTCTGGTGTCCTTTGACAGCTCTTTGGTCTTGGCCATAGTGGAATTTGGAGTGTGACTGTTTCAGGTTGTGGACACATGACTTTTATACTTATAGCAAGTTCAAACAGGTGCCATTAATACAGGTAACGACTGTAGGACAAAGGAGAAGAAGAAGAAGTTACAGGTCTGTGAGAGCCAGAAATCTTGCTTGTTTGTAGGTGACCAAATACTTATTTTGCATAATTTGCAAATAAATTCTTTAAAAATCAGACAATGTGATTTTATGGATTTTTTTTCTCATTATGTTTCTCATAGTTGAGGTATACCTATGATGAAAATGACAGGCCTCTCTCATCTTTTTAAGTGAAAGAACTTGCACAATTGATGGCTGATTAAATACTTTTTTGCCCCACTGTATAGAGCCCTCTTCTTTTCCTCCTGTACCCCCTTATAAAGAGCCATCTTCCTTTCCTAATTTACACCCTTATGTAGAGCCCTCTTCTCCTACTGTACCCCGTTATATAAAGCCCTCCTGTCCTCCTGTGCCCCCTTATATACAGCCCTCTTCCCCTCCTTTTTTACCCCCTTATATAGAGCCCTCTTCTCCTCCTGTACCCCTTATATAAGGTCCTTTACCTCTCTTCCTGTACTCCCTTATATACAGCCCTCTTCCCCTCCTCCTGCACCCCTTATATAAAACCCTTTTCTCCTCCTGTAACCTTATATACAGCCCTCTTTTTCAAACCAAACTCTATTGTTCTTGGATAAACTGGCACTAGAGCCTTCTGGCTGCAGTTTGCCTCTCCCCACCCCAGAGGAAACATGGACATTTGGCTGTGGTAAATGTTCATGGGTATAGGGAGATTGGGAGAGATAACTATCAGGCAATTGATTGTTTGGCCAGCAGTTATTGAAAGTGTATGGCCATTTTTAATGTGACAGCTGATAACCACCTTACCAGATGGACCAGTAATTGGAGACCCCCCATTGTTAACATAAGTGCGAGTTTCAGAGATAAGACCAATACCTGTGATGCAGACATGCCATAAATGTCTTAGATCAAAAATCCCTTTAATGCTAGCAGCAGATCATGTTGTTAATGCAGATAAAGTGGTCGATAAGTGACTTCCTTTGAGTAATCCTTACCAGTTACTTATGTTTAAAATTTTTGCTTTTAAAATTGGTTGTAAAAGTTCAATTTGCACTGGAACATCAACACTATGGGGGAGATTTATTAAATCTGTGCAGAGGAAAAGTTGCCCAATTTCCCATAGCAACCAGTCATATTGCTTATTTTATTTCTCAGAGGCTCTTTAAAAATGAAAGAAACAATCTAATTTGTTGCTATGGGCAACTGGGCAACTTTGTCTCTGCACAGGTTTTGATAAATCTCGCCCTATGTATTGACACATACAAAAATCTTTCAGGGTGGATATGTGATGTCAATCCACTCATATATTGGATGCTGACAACACATTTTATATATACTGTAAATATATATATATATATATATATATATATATATATATATATATATATATATGGTTCATAAGTCTGAAAAAGGAACCATACGGTCATTCTTGACTCTCTGCATTCCTTAATAAACTATGTGCTACCTATAAAAATTTTTACTATCTTAAGTATCTGAACGTCCATTTTTTTTACGCTTCTTCTTTGCTTGTTTAGATTGGCTAACGTGTGTATGCACAAACCCACCAATATCTTATGAAGAAGTGGACAGAGGAGTGGTAAAAGTGAAGATTATTTAATAAGTACAACTCACATATACTAATAAAACTAATAACGTATATGCAAAAAGAAAATAGCTACACCCTCTAAAACGTAGCTTTTATTTCTTTATTAAAATCATACCCTTTGGTCTGAAAAGAATGACTTCCGCTGGAGAAAGCGACAGCCTGTTTCATGGATTCCTTTCTTCTTCTGGTTCTTTCCCGACTGGCGGGCATGTTTTCGATGCAGAAATAAAAGCTATGTTTTAAAGGGGGTGAGTGCCAATGCTATTTTCTTTTTGCATATACGTTATTGGTATGTCTTACTACAATTTTTTCATGCTTGTGCTGCGTTCCAAGGAAAAAGTATTCCAAATGCATGGGGCTAATATAAAAAAAATTGGCTGTACTATTAAATTTTATGCCGTAGTGCCACCTGTATAGTTTTTCTGTGCCTACTGAGGAGACTGAGCTTTAGTAGAGGACCGGGATATCTTGGATATCAACTTAATGCATGTTGCCATTGATATGCCTTATGTTACTGCTGCCTATATCTCAGGTGAAACAATAGTGTTAATGCTGTCTCAATGGCCTAATGGGATTAATGCCCTTCTGTAATTTCACTGGTGGCCCAATGGATTTTTGTTTTGCCTGTGATGTTTGTGCAGGTTTTCTGGGCTTTATGCTGCCTGAAATGTTCCTGTTTATTCAGTGTTATTATTTTTCATTCTTTGGTTTTCTTTTACTCTCTACTTTTTGACTTGTGCTCCCCGCAGGAGTTCTGTGCTGTGACCATCACCTTTTGTGACCAGCTTCCTGTAATAACTCAAAATCCTCAGCTGGATTTCAAGAATTAAGAATTCGGCGGCTTGCATTGCTTTTTATTGAGCCAGACAGGTTTTTAATCTGAGGTGGCAAAAAAAAACAAAGCCTAAATGATGTTACATCTAGTAGACCAGGGCATAAGGACTCTTGGGTAAGTATGAAAAAGTGAAAAGTTCAACATGAATTGTACTTAGTTTACCAGTGCACAAATGTAATTTATTATTATATTATTTTTATTATTGTCTCTAGTTGTTCTAGTGGATAGAAGGTTGATATAAAATATGACCGACCTTATATAAATCTTATATGAGTAAGGCTCTGTCCACATTTGTAGTTGAGACTCCATTAAGAGAAAAAAAGATCCTGCAATACCAACATGCAGCACTAAAATGACATACACCATGACCTGAAGGTCCCCATTATGTTCATTTTCTTGTTCCTATGAACAGGAAGATGTAAGCCATGGTAATATTGCATGCAGAGGTGTAGCTTGTAGTTTCTGGGCCCCGATGCAAAATCTGCAACAGAGCTCCATGTGCCAATTAAAATTCTGCTCTCTTAGGGCAAATGTGTTTTGGAGCCCCCTTAGGCACCAGGACCCCAGTGCGACTGCTACCTTTGCCTCTGATTACATGGACAGCAGAGAGCCCCTGTGCTAGAACAATATTAGAGCTTCTTTCTAGTAATAAAGTGCTCATCATGCAATATATTATTACTCATGGTTCTTCTGCAAATCCCTCATAGGTGCAAAATGTATTTATGATTAATAATTGGTAATTATAAGAGTTACCTACAGAATTGGGGAGTAACAGCTGGTAAGTGTAGGCACGACAACTGGGAACCCCAGCAATCAAAAGTATTGAGGTCAGTTGCCTCCCAGGTGAATAGAGAGAGGCAATGCGCACGCTCGACTGCCCTACTATTCATTATCTATGGAAGTGCTGAACTTGTCTGTGGTCTGAAATCTCATAGTAACATAATGAAATGATGAGGAAGCATGGGCGGTGCCACTTCATACACTTATGAGTATTGACCTCCATTCTCATGATTGATGGGGGACCCCCAGCACTCAGCTAGTCATCTCTTATCCTGTGGATAGCGGATAATGTTTAATCTTAGGATACCCCTATAAATGCCAGGCAGTAGGGAGCACTGTTTTCCATCCTTCTGTTGGTGGTAGGCTCAATGACTACAGGGACAGGTTCCGCAGGCTACCTATGTGGTATATCCAAGTGCTGGTCATTATAGTGCAGTTCATAGAACTCCTTACCCTGCACAGGTTCCCAAAAAAACCCCCACCATTTATAATTCCCATATCCTTCTAGTTGGTAGATGTGTGTGTAATCTCCCTTATTTATGCATGATGCTGGTTTATTCATGTTAAGGTAAGCTATTTTCATTTTCTTCACTGCTCCTATCATGGTCCCAATACACTGCCCCTGCATTTGAGTACAATAGGTTTTGCAACATTAACAATATTGCTAGGCATTTATAAAAATAACTTACTTGTCTTGGCTATCAAATTATGAAACACTTACAGAGTTAATAATCACATTAATATTGAATTACAATAATATTTTTCACACATGATGTTGCTATTTTTAGCACACAGAGGAAAATTATCTTTACAATGTTTCATTTTCATTACTCTCCAGAGTATTATTCCATTCATGTAAATATGGTATTAAGGTGCAGCTGGGGAATTGTTGAACAAATGACAGAATGACTCATATGGGGTGAGTCTAGTGCACATTTTTTAAAGGGATAGTGGTCTTATTTTTACTGTTAACATTAAACTGAATGTTAAGTTGGTTATTACATAAAAACAGAGCGATTTTAAATAAATAGAGCCAACTGAAATGTATCATAATTCATGTATTCTAATATAATTTGGGGTCTGGAGAGTAGCTATATAAATTTTAAACAATTGTGTGTGTGTGTGTGTGTGTATATTGTAAGGATTGTACCCTGGGGATGGCTCTGGGATCGTCCTTGCAACAGCCACAGGACACGTTTCTTCACAATAAACCGGCAAACAGTCCTTGCCAGCTTTATTAGACAGGTTGCAGGATAAATAAGAAACATAAGACAGGAACAAACCAAAATCCTAGACCGTCCACTTCACTGTTGTGAGTGTCACTGACAGCCCTGGCTGTGTGCTCCTCGCAAGGACCCCTGCCTCCCCCCCCCCCCCAAAGCCACCTATCTGTCTTCTGGGGAGAGCCCAGACTACACTGTCTGACTTTTAAACACACTTCCCCTTTCTGCTACCTCATTAATTAGGCTACAGGTTGTTTCTCCAGACTTAGCTAGGGAAATATACCCTTCCCTTGCCACAGTGTCACATATCCCCCCCCCCCCCCCCCTGCTCAGACCACCGGGAAGGAGCACTTGTATTCAAATGGTAGAGTCCAACTGCCTTTCCTTTTCTTTGAAAAACTTTGTCCAACAGGTTTTGAGGCATTTGGCTTACTACTTCAGCAGATTTTATATGCACCACTTCAGTGGCGCACCCTTCTTTCATTTGCACTTTCACCAGCCACCAAGCACAAGTCTTTTGGTCACCTTTAACAAATTCCTTGTAGAAGGCTCTATTCATGTCACACTTTCCAATGCCAGTTTCTTCACTTTGGTCTGTGTAGTGCTCTGGATACTAGATGCGGACAAGGCAAATGCTCCAGGCCTTTGTCTTCTTCCGTCATCGGTACGGCGATCGCCCGAACTTTGCTGGTGGCCAACCAAGCCTGTATCACCCATTTACAGGACTTCTGCAGTTCTCTCTGGTTTAGCTTCTGCCTCAGAACTTCTCTGCCTCAGCATTTTCACCATCTAATGTCCATATCTCTGCAGCTTCGGAGGACCTTTCATACGGTTTCACCTCAGTCTCAGCTTCAGAGGACTTCTCATATGGCTTCCTCTCATGGTCTACAGTTTATTGAGTCCATTGCTCAGACTCTGCCGCTTTAAGAGAAAGCATCTCAGTCTCCAGTAGCTTTAAATGTTTCTGCTGCTCACTCTTGAGCTTAGCAGAGTTCACCTTCTCACTTTCCAGCAATTCTGTCAAGTTTTTGACAGTATCCTCCAGGAACAGCAGTTGTTCTCTCATCTGCTCATTGTCTTTATTCAGCTGCACCATTTTGGATACTTTCTGCTCATAGACTTTTAGCTGAGCCTCTTGTTCAGAGAGCTGCGTTCCCAGTGAATCCAAGGTAGCTGCGTGAGACTTAAGGTTCTTTTTGTTCAGCATCTCCAGGCTCTGCACTTAAGGAGCCATTACTACTTTCTCCAGCTCTTCCATGGCTACCAACCTAGCCTTGTGATCACTTTGTAGAGCCAGATATGCCTCACACAGGACATTCACTTCTTGCTTGAATGAGACCTGCTTGGCCAGACTCTCCAATTCTCTCTCCTTGCTGGTCACAAGATCCTGGGAGCCGGACAGTTCATCCTGCAGAGCCGCAAACTCGTTTTTCTACAGCTGAAGCTTTGCTTCCTGCTCTTTCAAGCCAGGTTGTTCCAACTCTTTTTCTCCTTTAGGGGTTGTCGTCCCCTTTTCAAGGATCTTGGCCCCTTGGGCCCCAGGGTAGTCCCCGGACAGTCTCTCTGGACTTTTTCTCTGCTCTCCGGCTGACTTCTCTTTCACTTCACCACCATCTCGCCGCTCACTCGCAGAAACGTCAAGAGCTCTTGGGTCTGCAACAACAACATCTGGTCCAGTGGTTCGACCTTCCTGGTCATGATCCATCTCAGGTCCAGACATCACATCTCCTTCACTCAGGACTCTGTCAAAGAAAGTAAGCACAGCACCCAGCTCCACATGTACTCTCTTCAGTACTACTGTATTATCCACAGACATCTCTGTAGCTTCTTTTCCGGTCACCTCTTCCAGATGACCGCGCAATTCTAGCCCCACCTTGGGCTCATCTTCAGCTGGCGTATGGAACCCATGTTCCTGTACCTGATCCGTTTCTGGTTTTACTGAAGATTCTGTTTCAGACTACCATGGAAAACTTTTTCTTTTTTTTTAACTCAACTGGTGCCAGAAAGTTAAACAGATTTGTAAATCACTTCTATTAAAAAATCTTAATCCTTCCAGTACTTTTTAGGGGTTGTATACTAAAGAGAAATCCAAAAAAGAAATGCATTTCCTGTGATGTCCTGACCACAGTGCTCTCTGCTGACCTCTGCTGTCCATTTTAGGAACTGGAGAAAATCCCCATAGCAAACATGTGCTTTTCTGGACAGTTCCCAAAATGGACAACAGAGGTCAGCAGAGAGCACTGTGGTCAGGACCTCACAGGATATGCATTTCTTTTTGGATTTCTCTTTAGTATACAGCCCCTAAAAAGTACTGGAAGGATTAAGATTTTTTAATAGAAGTGATTTACAGATCTGTTTAACTTTCTGGCACCAGTTGATTTTTAAAAAATTATTTTCCACGGTAGTACCCCTTTGAGTCTCAGGATCCTCCTGGACTTGACTCACAGTCTGTTCTTCAGCTCCCCTAGTAGTCTGACAGACCCCTATCTGACATATATCTAGTGACTGCTGACACTCCCTATCCTCAGCCTTTGTTGAGTAACGCTCAGCTAGTATGTGGTGCAAGTCAAGTGTTGTGAGCCTATCAGGTGTACCTGCTCTAGTCACATGACAGTCTTCCCATAACTGCTGAAAAAATAGAAAATCCGTCCCCAGTACTACATCATACTCCAAGGAGGGCTCTATTGCAACCTTGTGACTCACAGTACCATAGGGGGTAGAAAAACAGACATTAACAGTTTTACAACCCCAAATAACTGCTTGTATACACTTTGACAGGGCCCGGCTTCACCAGACGTATTATGCCCCAAGGCTCTAGCAAAGCAATCATCTTTTTACCATCTACTACCAGCTCACACAGGTTTTCTTTTGTCCCATCAGAGTTGGCAGCAGTACACATTACTTCAGAACACACAAGCATGAATTTTTGACAAAAAACATTATCACACTGCATAGACTCAAAATTTACAGGATAGTTCACACAGTCAAGTAGTGACACACCACCCACCATTACCTCAGGAACCTTTGTGTGCAATTTCTCTGGCACACTCTCCCTATTTCACATCTGCCAAAAATATGGGTCTCTGCAAAAATAAGTCTCTGCCCAGTATAATCTCTATCTGAAGCTCAGCACACACCTCCAGCTTATGGCTTACTGTCCCATAACATGTTTCAAAGTCAATTAGAACAGTCTTACCAGGCTCTGGTCGGGTCTTCAAAAAGGGTATTATGTCCGGCATGACTCTGGATACAGCCTGGCGACAGTCCAAATCCATGAACAGTGGGATTCCACCCACCAGTAACTCACAGATCCTCACATCCATCTTGGCGACAACCGGTTTCTTTCCATGTTGGTTGCTCCTAGCAATGGCATTTCGACGTCTACCATCTCTGCAAAACAAACAACACGACTTACTGCTGTTGTGCAGGTTGCCTTTAAGGCCAACAAAAGGCGGCCTGGATTGTGGGGAATGATCCTCACCCTGCACTTGGTCATTCCCAGTAAGAGCCATCCCGATTTGGCCTTCCAGCAATAATACGGCCATAGTGTCAGTCTGCATCGCAACATAATTAATACCGGCTCTTCACCAATGCTACGAGCCTTGGTGACACATTTCGCCCATCCACCATGATACCTTTCACCTTCTCACATACCCCCCCTTTGTTCAAGCCTGAGGGGGTGAACACTTGTACAACAGTGGACTCATGGTAGGGCATCAGCATTGCCTAGCAAATGACCTGCTTTGTGTTCAACCCTAAACTTGAAGTTCTGTAATGACAGAAACCACCTAGTGACCCTGGCATTCTTGTCCTTGGCTTGACACATCCACTTAAGGGGGGAATGATCCATGACGAGATGACATTTCCTGTCCAACAGATAATAGTGGAGAGACTCGAGTCCCCACTTAATGGCCAGGCCCTCTCCATTATACTATACCTGGTCTTGGCCGGGGTCAGTTTTCGGCTGAGAAAGACAACGGGATGCTCTTCTCCATTGACTTCCTGGGAGAGTACAGCACCGAGACCAACCTCAGAGGCATCGGCCTGTACCACAAATTCCCTTTTGAAGTCAGGTGTCACCAACACCAGAGACCACATAGGGCTGACTTCAAAGCGGAAAATGCATGCTCTACCTGTTCGTTCCAACGCACCATGACATGACTTGCGTCGCTTCAGGAGGTTTGTTAAGAACGCGGCCACCGTCGCAAAATGGGGGATAAACCTCATATAGTAAACCCCCATTCCTAAGAACAACCTCACCTCTCGGGTAGTGACAGGTCGGGGCCAATTCCGAATGGCATCTATTTTGTCTACCTGGGGTTTGACAACGCCACATCCAATGACATACCCCAGATATTTGGTCTCTTCCAACCGTATGGCACACTTGTTGGGGTTAGCAGTTAACACGGCCTTCCTAAGGGAGTCTACCACTGCCTGTACTTTTGGAAGGGGACTCTCCCAGTCTGTACTGTGTTTAGTGTTGCTCGCGAATATTCGCAATTCGAATATTATTCGCGAATATCGCATATTCGCGAATTTCGCGAATATAGCGCTATATATTCGTAATTACGAATATTCGTTTTTTTTATTTATTTTTTTTATTCACAGTACACATCACAGTGATCACCCCTCTCTGCTTCCAGCTTGTGTGGTGTAAAGAAGGTTGTAATACTACTGTGTGAGACTGGCGCGCAAAAATTCGCATATGCGAAAATTAGCACATGCTAATTTTCGCATATGCAGATTTTCGCGTATGTTATTTTTGTATATGCTAATTTTCACTTATGTTAATTTTCGCATATGCGTATTTTCGCATATGCGAAAATAAAACGCAAATATAACGAATATGCGAATATTCGCGAATATATGACGAATATTCGTCCACATATTCGCGAATATTCGCGAATTCGAATATGGCCTATGCCGCTCAACACTAACTGTGTTTGATGATATCATCCAGATAAGCTGAAGCATACCGACAATGTGGCCGAAGTACAATATCCATTAGCCTTTGAAACGTAGTGGGAGTGCCATGTAAACCAAAGGGTAATACCTTGTACTGGAAAAAACCTTCTGGTGTGATAAAGGCTGTTATCTCTTTGGCAGCCTCCATCAAGGGCACCTGCCAGTACCCTTTGGTGAGGTCCAAAACAGAAAATTACAGAGCCTGTCCTAACCTTTCAATAAGCTCATCAACTTGGGGCATAGGGTATTCATCAAACTTGGACACCTCATTAAGTTTGCAGAAGTCGTTACAGAACCGCAACGTACTATCTGGCTTGGGTATTAAGACTATCGGACTGGCCCACTCACTCTTTGATTCCTCAATGACATCCAGTTTTAACATCTGCTGTACTTCTTCCGAGATGGCTTGCATACAGGGACAGCCGGAGTGCATAGTTCATGTCCATTGGTTCCTACCGCTGGGAACAATTAGCCCTAACATGTCCCGGTTCGTGACAGTCCCAACATTGCACGGGGGCAGGGCTTTCCAGGTGCCTGGGCTGAGGTGGGGACTTCCTGGGTTTTACCACCCCCTCCTGCAGTTTTACGGTGGCCCTGAACCTCTCTATGAGGTCAACCATACCCAGTGCGTTGCTAGGGGACGCCTGGCCAATCCAGCTCTGGAAGGTGTAAGGCAGATCCCTCCAGAACATATCGGCCAGGAGACGGTCCAGCGTGGCAGTGGGACTCAGGACCTCCGGCTGTAGCTACTTCTGCAGCCGCTGCAACAAGTCATAATATTGCGACCAGACAGGATGAGCCGGCGTATATGCGTCGTCGCTGCAGCTTGTAGTGCCATTATGTGCTGTAACAGCAGCTGGTTGGTCCCCTGCTGGAGCTTGTTGGTCTCTCGCTGTTGCTGGGTGGACCCCAGCTGTTGCAAGTTGGCCTCCATGAGTGCTTTTATAGCCACCTCCATTTTGGTAACACTGCAGACTCCTGATCAGTGCAGACACTGGAGAAACGCACCCGCCGGACTGACAGTCACTTGTCGGTAGGTTCGTTGTCCCTAGCAACAACTCCAGAGGCTCTCCCAGGCTTGGCTCCTGGTAACAACGTACTGCAATTCAACCGCTGTCCTCACTGCGGTGCCCACATCCATTTGAGGTAATCCCCCTCAGCTGGTTAAACAGGTTGCCTTTAAGGCCAACAGAAGGCGGCCTGGATTGTGGGGAGTGACCCCCCACCCTGCACTTGGTAATTCCCGGTAAGAGCCATCCCGGATTGGCCTTCCAGCCATACTACGGCCATAGTGTCAGTCTGATTCGCAGCACAGACACTGAATAAATACCGGCTCTTACTTCACCAAAGCCAGGAGCCTTAGTGACACATATCGCCCATCCACTACGATACCGTTCACCTTCTCACAATATATATTGTATACTCTGTATTTTCCACAGCAGCGTGCACCCGTGTATTAGGTAGTTGTACTGGCTATTTTTCTTTTTGCTTGTTTGTACAACTCAGGGGGAATGGCACCCTCTTTAGCCATGCGCCCCTCCCCTTTTTCACAGGAGGTGTTTTAAATTGATAATGGATCCAGCATGTCACCCAGTCAGAGGCTATATGCTCAAGAGAGGTGAGTGGTTAGGAGTGTTAGGCTCAGAATTTGTATTAGGGTCCCATCCTAAATGAGGCCACCTCCGCATGGTGGATGGGGGGATACGTTTTGATCAAAAAGTGCGTTAAGAGCCTCAATTTTTTGACCAAGTGTGCTGCTGCAATCTTCTTTTTTTTGTATACTCTGTATTTGCCACAGCAGCGTGCACCCGTGTATTAGGTAGTTGTGCTGGCTATTTTTCTTTTTGCTTGTTGGAAAACTCAGGGGCAATGGCACCCTCTTTAGCCGTGCACCCCTCGCCTTTTTCACAGGAGGTGTCTTAAATTGATAATGGATCCAGCATGTCACCCAGTCAGAGGCTATATGCCCAAGAGAGGTCAGTGGTTATGAGTGTTAAGCTCAGAATTTGTATTAGGGTCCCATCCTAAATGAGGCCACCTCCACGTGGCGGATGGGGGGACACGTTTTGATCAAAAAGTGCGCTAAGAGCCTCCATTTTTCGACCAAGTGTGCTGCTGCAATCTTCTTTTGTATACTCTATATATATATATATATATATATATATATATATATATATATATTGGTATATAAAAATATATAATTTTTTCCTTTTTGTTATTTTGAGGCATTGTGACTTGATTGGAATAATACATAAATTTTGGTGCACTACTGTGGTAGATGTAGACAGTAACTTATGCCTAACCCTCAAACTGATATTAAAATCGAGACATTAGCCAGTATATCCTTATATGAAGGACATACCTGAGCCCGCACACGCCAAGGTTTCTAAAGTGGCACGGGACCTAACATTAAATCTACCTGTGCCGTATGGGCAATACCAGGGGCCAGTAGGCAATTTCAGCAGCATTAGCGGCAATAACAGCCAGGGCCGGACTGGGGCTAAAAACCAGCCCTGGAAAAATTTGCATACCAGCCGCACAGAATTGTGTCTCTGTGGCAGCTGCTGGCTGCAGGGAAGAGACAGGGCAGCCTGGCATTTGATTTGCACAGGGAGTGCTTCCCATGATTTATATTGCAGGAGGGTATAAGGACTAGGGGGGAGATATATCAAAACCTGTCTAGAGGAAAAGTTACTGTTATGCCCATAGCAACTAATCAGATCGCTTCTTTCATTTTGCAGAAGCCTTGTTAAAAATTAAAGAGGGGACCTGATTGGTTTCTATGGGCAACTTTTCCTCTGGACAGGCTTTGATAAATCTCCCCCCTAGGTCTCCAAACTGTGGACTGTTAGCTGTTTCAACTACGGTCTGGGCATGCTGGGAGTTATAGTTTTACTGGGAGTTTTAGTTTAGCAACAGCTGGAGAGCCACAGTTTGGAAACCATTGATATAGGGAGAGATGTGTCACCCCCCAGCTTGGACCCGCCCCGAGGACTAATTGCTGGGGTTCCAGGGGCATTTTCAAACTAAGATTACTCTGAATGACCGAGTGTCTCAGTGTAATTCATAGTGTACTGGGATGCTGATGCCTCCACCAGTTTTATGATACTGCTGTTTGGGCAGCATAAAACTGATAGCAGGTTCCCCATCCATAAAGCTCTATGGGAGAGCCGAAGATTGCCGAATGGCTCTACCATAGAACTATATTGAGAGGGCGTGGCGACCTCCGTTGTTTCCGCTACAGCACAGAGGCTCCATACAGGAGATCGCGAGAGATTTGTCCTTTAACTGTAGTTTAATATAAAAAAAAATTGTTAAATAAAAATAATAAACAACTTAAACGGCAAAAAAAAATAAAGAGAGAGAAACAAAATGCCCCTCCCTTACAAAATAGTAACAGCAGGTCTTCTCTCCCCAGAACCCATTCACCACCCCACATACCAGGTCCCCCATCTCCAGCCTCCACATAACAGGTTCCCCCTCTCCACCAGCACCCCCTCCCCACTTCACAGGACCCCCCCCTTTCCAGCCTCCACATCACAGGTCCCCCCTCTCCACCAGTAACCCCCCCCACATCACAGGACCCCCCTCTCCAGCCTCCACATAATAGGTCCCCCCTCTCCACCAGCACACACACATACACCCCCACATCACAGGACCCCCCTCTCCAGCCTCCACAGAAGAGGTCCCCCTTCTCCACCAACACACACACACATCACAGGTCTCCCCTCTCCAGCAATCCCCCACCCACATCACATCACAGGTTCCCTCATTGCAGCAAGCCCCCTCCCTCATCACAGGTCTCCCTTTTTCCTGAGCGTTAACGGGACGGGGAGTAGAGCTGCGGGGGACGGGAAGTAGAGCTGCGGGGGGCGGGGGACGGGGAGTAGAGCTGCGGGGGACGGGGAGTAGAGCTGCGGGGGGCGGGGGACGGGGAGTAGAGCTGCGGGCATGGGGCGCTCGCGGGGACGCACACTGATGACAGCGCCATCGGGCATCGGGATCCCGATAGCGCTGTGGATCAACAGTAAATGTATATGAGCCAGCCGTATGAGCTGCGTACATGTGTGAACTTCTGTCAGGCCACAGAGGCCATGAGAGCTCCGTGCAGCTTCAGCTATCACAGGGAGAGGAGATCCTCTCCCTGTGATAGCCAAACTGACACTGCTGTGCGCATCGATGCGTGACGTTTAAATATGTCACGTGACAAAAGTGAGCCAATAGGATGTGATGGAGGCGGACCATCTCATTCTATGGCAAATCTCATTCTACGGCAATGCACCGGCCCTGATCACAGCCAGCTCCCAGTCACTCCAGTGTGGCTATGCACACATACAGTGAGAGGAGGGAGGAAAGCTATGAGCCCCACCCAAGTAGGCTGATATGTTGCCAGCCTCTGTTGTAGGATGCCATTGTGGCACTTGTAGTCTGCTGCAGGCATCCCCCATTGTATGCATTTTATGCTGGGGATCGCCCTTAGCAACAGACCACAAGGGCAGGATCTGCTCCCCCAGTATATATGCACAACTGCATTTGGGGATGAGCATTTCCGGCCATTTGAAACCATCTTGATTGGAGTCACCTGTGGTAAATTCAGTTTATTAGACATGATTTGGAAAGACACATCTCTGTCTATACAAGTTCTCACAGCTGACAATGCATATCAGGGCAAAAGCCAAGCCATGAGATAGAAATAACTCCCTGTAGATCTGGAAGAGGGTACAAAGTATTTCTGCTGCAATGAAAGTTCCAGGAGCACAGTAACCTCCATAATTTTTTAATAATAGAAATTTGGAACAACCAGGACTCGTCCTAGAGAAAGTAAAAGAAAGCAAGTAATAGGGGAAGAAGGGCCTTGGTAAGAGAGATGACCAGGAACCTAATGTTCACTGTGACTGAGCTCCGAAGAACCTGTGTGCAGACGGTGGAAACTTCTAGAAGGTCAACTGTGTATCAGTCTCTCACATTGTGCTGGGCAAATTTTGTCTCACACTTTGTTAAAACGTTGCTTTAGCTCATTGTGGTCTGTGGGCATTCATTTTACACAGCACCCTTAGGGTTCAATTGGGCTAAGGAATGGACTTTGTGTAGGCCATTGCAACACCTTGATTTATTTCTTTTTCAGTGGCTTTTAGGTGAGATTCTTCAGCCCGACACACCTCTATCGGCAAGATTTTGGTTCCTGTCGCCCAGTAAAAACTCTTTTTTCAGAAATGTTTTGAGGAACATGATGAAAATTTATTGTGTTGATTTAGTTTCCAAATTATCCAGATCTTAGTCTGATCTGCTGCTAAAATCTGATATTGAATATCACCGGACACATGGATCGTGACAGATCAGAGCTGCTCTGGCAAGTTTAGGACCTACACAATATTAGGAAGTTGGTATAAATGTTAGGGTATGTTCACACTGAGGAATAGATGAGGAATTCTCGCTTAAAAATTCCGCCACGGAATTCCCGTGCAGAATACAGGAGGAAACTGTTTTTGTTTTTTTGCTGGATGACAACTACCAATTAGAATTTTCTTTTTTGACGCGCAAAACAGCGTGGTGCTGAAAAAAAAATTCATTGATTTCAATGGGACAAAGACGTGGATTCTGCATTAAGAAAGAATTCACACTGAGGAGCGGAAATACATTAAAGGGGTACTGCGGTGGAAAATCAACTGGTGCCTGGAAGTTAAACAGATTTGTAAATTATATCTATTAAAAAATCTTAATGCTTCCAGTACTTATTAGCTGCTGAATACTACAGAGGAAATTGTTTTCTTTTTGGAACACAAAGCTCTCTGATGACATCACAAGCACAGTGCTCTCTGCTGACATCTCTGTCCATTTTAAGAACTGTCCAGAGTAGGAGAAAATCCCCATACTAAACATAAGCTGCTCTGGACAGTTCCTAAAATGGACAGAGATGTCAGCAGAGAGCACTGTGCTCGTGATGTCAGCAGAGAGCACTGTGTTCCAAAAAGAAAATCATTTCCTCTGTGGTATTCAGCAGCTAATAAGTACTGGAAGGATTAGGATTTTTTTTTTTTAAGTTTTCAACCGGAGTACTCCTTTAAACTCTATTAGGTTTTTCACTGCTGACTGAATTGAAGAGGAATAAGTGAGCAGAATTACTCGAGGAAATTCCTCTCCAATTCCTCAGTGTGAACATACCCTTATGGTGGATCAGTTATGATTGTAGTCAGATAGTCAGACTAAATTCAACAGAACCTGCTGGTTTTGGCCTGATAATCCATTAACTAATGTGGATAGGGGCTTCCAGACACCCCCCAATGGCAAATATGTGCAAGCACATTTTGGATTCCAATATGCCCCACCTTTTGTACCCACAGGTGATAATCTGGTGCCAAAGAGATCTGGCAGTGGTTTATCCCCATTGAAATAAACACTGTTGAGAATACATACATATTGGGGGGTCAGGAGAAATAGCTGTTGGTTCAATGTGAATTTGGTTGACTGTCATTCCTTATGGCCTAGTCTCCAAAGGTTGTAACCAGAATCAAGATAAGAAAAGGGTAAAGTGGAACATTCCTAAAAGCTAGTAGTCTGTTTTATACTTTGTAACAAAAATAGGGGAATTACTAAGATTTACTGAAACAGTTGGAGACGTCCAAAATGAATCTCAGTTGGTACAACCATAATGTCTAGTACTGCATAGAAATACTCACATAGTGCAGTAGTGTCTCCACAGTTCTGTACCTCACCCTTTAAAGGGGTATTCCAGGAAAAAAAATTTTTTTTATATATCAACTGGCTCCAGAAAGTTAAACAGATTTGTAAATTACTTCTATTAAAAAACCTTAATCCTTTCAGTACTTATGAGCCTCTGAAGTTAAGGTTGTTCTTTTCTGTCTAAGTGCTCTCTGATGACACATGTCTCGGGAACCGCCCAGTTTAGAAGAGGTTTGCTATGGGGATTTGCTTCTAAACTGTGTGGTTTCCGAGACACGTGTCATCAGAGAGCACTTAGACAGAAAAGAACAACCTTAACTTCAGAAGCTCATAAGTACTGAAAGGATTGAGATTTCTCTAATAGAAGTAATTTACCAATCTGTTTAACTTTCTGGAGCCAGTTGATATATATATATATATATATATATATATATATATATATATAAAAAGTTTTTTCCTGGATAATCCCTTTAATATACACAAAGTATGTGAACCTGGACCCCATAACTCAATTGAGTTACATGACAGAAACTTCCCATTAGATACTAATCAGAGCATTTGGCTGAAATTGTGCCAGATGTGTGAATGAAAGTTTGAAGACATCAAAAACTTATTGAAAATCCCTCTAGAGACTAATTCATACATTTATTCTGCAGCTTATCTGGAAAAAGTCACATTTGTGAAAAGTTTTTATTCCATTCCTTTGCTATTACAGAACTCAATCGGCATTTGCCTCCAGTGGTGGCTGATTGCACATGAATGCATAATGTATAATGAGGAGAATGTGGAGCCCTAGAGCTCCATTCAAATCACAGGAGGTGCATCTGTTTTATACAGCATTAATCCTTTTCTTACACGAATATTTTTATTTTACCTTATGTCCCAGTGTTACGCTCCCCACTCATCGTTCTTCTCTATCCTCTTTAGGTCCTCTACACTTTTGCTCCCAGATGTGCTTACCTTCCGTGCTAGTTCTTCTGCAGCCTAGACATTTGTTGTATATTGTTTTGTGACAAAGAAAGCTTGTGCTCCAAAAGCTTACAAATACAGTCATCCCTTAGCTTATAATGGCCTCAACATACAATAGTTTCAACATACAATACTTTTCTGGACCATTGTAACTTGAAACCAGACTCAACATACAATGCTACGGACAGTCCAGATCTGTGAAATGTGTCAATACCCGGAAGAACTGGCCAATCAGAATGGACATTTTACTGGTAAAACCCCTGTATTACTGAAGTACATGCACTGACTGGCTAGTAGCGCCCCCTACAGTACAGGGAGGTACTACATGTTCTGTACTCTTTACCTGTGCCAGGGTTAGCTGCTCCTTTGGACACCAGGTGAGGGCGGCTCCATGTTACTTTTTTAGGACATTGTGTATTCTGTACAAAACCCTGAAGAAGCTCCTGTCCTCTACATAGACCAGCATTTCCCAACCAGGGTGCCTCCAGCTGTTGCAAAACTATAACTCCCAGCATGCCCAGACAGCCGAAAGCTGTCCGTGCATGTTGGGAGTTGTAGTTTTGCAACAGCTGGAGACACCCTGGTTGGGAAACACTGACAGACAGTGATTTACAGCTTTTCTATGTAAGGATTTGCTTTATCTGTATTAGTTATCTACTTATTTTTCTTTAATCCTCACCTTTTCCTATTTTTAGATGACATTTTGGTGGCTTCAGAACCAATTACCAGGTTTCCACAGAGTTATGAGGGGAGATTTATCAAAACCTGTCCAGAAGAAAAGTTGCCCAGTTGCCCATAGCAACCAATCCACTCGCTTCTTTCATTTTTAATAAGGCCTCTGCAAAATGAAAGAATCTGATTGGTTGCTATGGGCAACTGGGTAAATTTTCCTTTGCACAGGTTTTGATAAATCTCCCCCATGGTCTCAACATACAATGGTCGTCCTGTAACCAATGAATATTGTAACTTGAGGGACCACTGTATAACATTGTAGGAACATTAAAAGTATCCCTCCTGTTATACTTTTTTTGTGTGTTTTCTTTTGTACCGAACATAATGTAACATCACATTCAATTCCTGGTTGCTATTTTAGGACAGCACCAACTCCTAACACACTTTCCAAGTACATGGCACAGCCTGCGTACGTAGCATAGTTTCCGATATTTTACACTTTTTTTTTTCCAGCACTTCGTTAGCACTGGACCCATGGGTAGTTCTGCTTCTGAGAGGTATGGCGTGATTTAGACATCAGTATGTTGTTCATAATGTAATAAATGGTACATGGTACATTTTCATTAAATATATAATACACTATTATTATTATTATTATTATTTAGCTCTAAATGCTAAAATTACAGAAGTAGACTGAAACTAATGTAATAAAACAGACATGTAACATGCATTGTTGAAAAAGTCTTGCCTGTGTTCTTTAAAGGGGTTCTCCGGTGCTTACACATCCTATCCCTTATCCAAAGGATAGGGGATAAGATGCCTGATCGCGGGAGTCCCGCAGCTGGGGACCCCCGGGATCATGCACGCAGCACCCCGTTTGTAATCAGTCCCCGGAGCATTTTCGCTCCAGACTGAAAACGGGCGACTACAGGGCCAGCGGCGTGTGACTTCACGCCTCCGCCCCCTTGTGACGTCACGCTCCGCCCCTCAATGCAAGCCTATGGGAGGGGGTGTGATAGCTATCACGCCCCCTCCCGTAGGCTTGCATTGAGGGGCGGAGTGTCAATGAGGTTCAATGATGTTTTGGGTTGTTTTGCTGCCTCTGGCACTGGGTGCCTTGAATGTGGGCAAGGCATCATGAAATCTGAGGATTACCAATGGATTTTGGGTTGCACTGTACAGCCCAGTGTCAAAAAGCTGGGTTTGCGTCCGAGATCTTGGGTCTTCCAGCAGGACAATGACCCTAAACATGTGTCAATAAGAACCCAGAAATGGATGGCAACAAAGCGCTGGAGAGTTCTGAAGTGGCCAGAAATGAGTCCAGATCTAAATCCCATTGAACACCTGTGGAGAGATCTGAAAATTGCTGTTGGAAAAAGTCGCCCTTCCAATAAGAGACCTAGAGCAGTTTGTAAAGGAAGAGTGGTCCAACATTCCGGCTGAGAGGTGTAAAAAGCTTATTAATGGTTACAGGAAGTGACTGATTTCAGTTATTTTTTCCAAAGGGTGTGCAACCAAATATTACGTTAAAGGTGCCAATAATTTTGTCCAGCCCATTTTAGGAGGTTGGTATGACATGATGTCCAATTTGCTTTTTTTCCTCCCTTTTTTGGTTTAGGTCCGATACACACAAAGGGAATAAACATGTGTTACTGCAACCTTTTTCTGTGAGTAATACTTCATTTTTTTGAAAAATTTCAGGGATGCCAACATTTACGGCCATGACTGTATGTGAATTTTTTTTTTTTTTAAGGGGAGAGCAGTTAATTTACGTTTTTTTTTTACTTTACTCTTTTTATATAGCACTCGAGCATTGCACCCGACCCATGTCTGTAGTACAGATTCTTTAGTAATACAGACAGACACTAGGGTGCAAATGCTCTGCACACACCCCCATGTGTATAGCAGTGTGTATGTAGTACAGTAGTAGTATGTGCAGAGCATTGCACAATATTGTCTGTACTACAGACACTAGGGTGCAATGCTCTGCACATACACCCATGTGTATAGCAGTGTGTGTGTGTTGTACATACACTGCTATACACATGGGGGTATGTGCAGAGAATTTGCACCCTAGTGTCTGCAGAAGACACTAGGGTGCAATGCTCTGCACGTACCTCCCTTGTGTATAGAAGTGTGTGTAGTACGCACTATATACTAATACTGGCCACACCAAGCTTACAATTGCAGACTGTAATGACAGAGACATACGCCACCCGTCTGTCACTTTCTCCTTTCATACTGGGAATACCCGCAGCCCAGCTGACAGCCGCCCCCAGAAAGCCCCCTGTCACCGGGTCACTTACTCAGCTGTCCACTGCCGCTGGGGTTACTGATGCCCGCTAGTGTCCAGAATTGGAGAAGTAGTCCCGGAGCCGGGGCAGCTCCCTGCCGGTCTCCAGCAGCTCGGTGTGCAGCTCCTGAGCTGTGAGCAGCAGCTGATCCCGCAGCAACAGCGCTGCAACCGCGTCCGGTGGCATCCTCCCAGGCTATGGGACTGGGGTCAGGTACTGTTAACTTAAAGAGGCTGTGGCGGTGTGGGATTTGCAGGACCTTCAGACCCAGCGCCCTAACGCCCGCACCGCCTGCGGCAGCCTCATGACTGCCAGTCCCTTTGCAACGAATCGGCCGATTATTCTATAACGGGATTTGTGACGAACCCGAATTTGTGACGAATTTCATAAAAAATTGGATTCGCAACAAATGCGAATATTGTCGCAATTCTATCACGTGAATCGCTTCATTAAACTCCATTTACTGCGGTCCAGGCTCCAGGGCATTTAAAATGGTGGATCCACATGTCAGTACATGGGGCAAGAAACACTGTGAAGGCGGGAAGGCAAGGCGGGAAGAGAAGTAGGCGGGATGACCCTGAATCACATGCAGGATGCAGCCTATCAGCAGCCAGTCACCCCTGTGATGTCACAGCCCTATATATTCGGCAGCCATTTTGCGGCTCTTCATTTCATTTATTACACTGCAAAGAGATAGGATGGACATCGCTGTGTGAGTTACACAGAAAAGCTTTTTGCAGCAGCATTTCACCTCTTAGTCACTTCAGCCTTCTGTATGACACAGAGTACAGTGTTTTTGCACAGAAATTAATTCTTACTGCAGCGATTAACCCCTCAGTCACTGTGAACAGCATTGTATTACAGAGAGGGGTAGAGAGCTGTGTGTTTCCTCAGCTGCAGAAACATTTTCAAAGGAGGGAGAAATTATTTTTTAGGGCAAATCTGTGTCTTTGTTCCACAACAACTGGTCTGCTTGTTATACTAGTCTGTAGACGGTATAATCCATACCCAGCAGTCCATTCCTAATAGTATTTGAGAGAGAGTCTTTTTGCAATTTTGGGTTTAGTACACCAGCATTGCACCAGCATTGTTGTGTACTGCTGGTGCTGTGGACATTTTTCTTTTTTGCGTACTGTAGCGCATTTTTCTGCCCTCATAAGTGCATACCACATACCTGCATCTAAGTGGTATACTATTTTGTACCTGCTAATCTTTCAAGGACCTACATACTGTGAAAGGACAGCCAAAAGTAATCACTGGCTGGTGTTTTACTCAAATAATTTTTGAAGTGTACAGGAGCACATTTTTCTGCCCTCATAAGTGCATACCACATACCTACATCTAAGTGGTGTACTAGTTTGTACCGGTTAATCCTTCTAGGGCCTACATACTGTGAAAGGACAGCCAAAAGTGATCACCGGCTGGTGTTTTACTCCAATACGTATTTTAAGCATACTGTAGCACATTTTTCTGCCCTCATAAATGCATACCACATACGTACATCTAAGTAGTATACTATTTTGTACCTGTTAATCTGTCAAGGGCCTAGATACTGTGAAAGTCCAGGCAAAAGTAATCACTGGCTGGTGTTTTACTAAAATACATTTTTTAAGCGTACTGTAGCACATTTTTCTGCCCTCATAAGTGCATACCACATACCTACATCTAAATAGTGTACTATTTTGTACCTGTTAATCTGTCAAGGGCCTATATATTGTGAAAGGACAGCCAATAGTACACACCTGCTGCTGTTCTATACAAATACTGTTTTAAGCATAGTGAAGCGTATTGTACTCCCTTCATATACGTAATAAGTATGTCAGACAGAGTAGTGCCAGGACGTGCACAGTAGAGTGGAAGATGCCTAATTTCATCAGGAGCAGGAAGAGGTTGCAGCAAAGTAGGGGCGTGTGGCAGCCGGAGTCACAGCGAGAGGTCTGAGCTCCCGGTGTCAGCAGCAGTCGTGTCTCAACCAGCAACCCAGCAGCCGTGATTGATCGGTTCACTCGGTCATTCACTTCCTCCCAAGTGACATCCGACACCCCCAGTCAACAGTTGGTGGGTTCCTCAGACTCCCCCCTCAGTTGGCATGGCCCTCATTCTGCTGCTGCCAACTCCAGGCTCTGTCATTGTGCTGTTCTATTGTCTCCTCATGCTAATGCTACCACCTCCAGGCTCTGTCATTGTGCTACTCTATGGTCTCCTCATGCTGATGCTACCAACTCCAGGCTCTGTCATTGTGCCGCCATATGGTCTCCTCATGCTGATGCTGCCACTTTCAAGCTCTCTAATTGTGCTTCTCTATGGTCTCCTCATGCTGATGCTGCCACCTCTAGGCTCTCTCGTTGTGCTGCTCAATGGTCTCCTCATGCTGATACTACCACCTCCATGCTCTGTCATTGTGCCACCATATGGTCTCCTCATGCTGATGCTACAACCTCCAGACACTGTCATTGTGCTGCCATATGGTCTCCTCATGTTAGTGCTGCCACCTCCAGGCTCTCTCATTGTGCTGCCATGAATACTGCAAAACATAATTAAGGTGCTGGTCCCCAGTTTCAGAAATTCCTCTGCATTAGGGTCACTTTAAGGACTGATGCACCTGCTGCCACCTCCAGGCTGTCTCATTCAGCCACTATATGGTATCTTCATGCTTCAGCCAACTCCAGGCTGTGCAAATCAGGCACTATATGGTATCCTCATGCTGCCACAAACTCCAGGCTGTGCCATTCAGCAAAAAACAGGAAAAAATCTGCTTACCTCTCGATGTAGATTGTAACTGCCAACGTTATTTCCAGAGCAGAAAATATTGCTGGGGCCATACCCAGGTCAGAGTATTTGTACCTGGGGGGCAGTAGAAACAAAGTACATAGAAGCAATGGTTCAATCAGAAATAATCCAGTTGTATTTTCCACTGTTTTTTCAAATGAATTCGATGCTGTTAAAAGTATTATCTTGGAGAATTTGCCTATTCTCAAACAGGACCCTTGTCTGGAGGAAATTCTGAGATCAGGTTGCAGGTGTGTGGCCAAGAGGAACGTTACCATTGGCAACAGGATCTCACCAAGTTTCTTCAGACAGGATAAACTAAAGGCTAATACTGCCTGGTTGAGATATTCTGGGAGCACACCATGTGAAAAGACACAATGCCCTAAGTGCCTTCTCATGATTAAAACCCAACAAATAGAGTCATTCACAAACAATTTAGTCTCTCCTATTAAAACTTACATTTCGTGCGAGACGGACCACATTGTATACTGTATTTCTTGTTTGGAATGTAAGAAGCAGTACATAGGTTCAACAGAACGTTAATTGAAACAGAGAATTTCTGAGCATATTACAGGTGCATGTGTGGAGTGCACTGTTCACACACGTGCATTGTCAGGAGCATCACAGCATTTTCGGGGCATGCATGAAGGTAACATTACTCATATGAAAGTAAAACCAATAGAGCGCGTCACCAAACCGCTACAAGGAGGGGATAGAACACGCAAATTGTGTACCAAAGAAATATATTGGATCATGAAGATGGCCACACAGGCACCAGAAGGTCTCAACCAGAGGTCTGATGTCATGTTATTTTATTAATTATGATCTGCGAAGTGGCCTTGTTACATCTCGAGTACATTTGTATTATATTGTACAGATGAGGGTTTTTTTTTCTTTGTAATCTTACTTTTTTTTTTAAATGAATTTTTAATTTATTATTTTTTGTATTTTTTTTTTTTTTTGCCCCTTATCCACATGTGATATTGGCCAGGTGTGAATTAGGAGCTATACTGCCCCCCCCTTTTTTTTTCTTTTTTTGCCCCTTATCTGCTTGTGATATTGACCAAGTGTGAATTAGGAGCTATACTGCCCCCTTTCCCCCCCCCCCTTTTTTTTTTTTTTATTTATATTTTTTATAATTTTTTTTTTTGCCCCTTATCCGATTGTGATATTGACCAAGTGTGAATTAGGAGCTATACTGCCCCCTCTTTTCCCCCTCTTTTTTTAATTTATTTTAATTTTTAATTTTTATTTTTTTTCCCCCTTATCCACTTGTGATATTGACCAAGTGTGAATTAGGAGCTATACTGCCCCCTTCCCCCCCTTTTTTTGCCCCTTATCTGCTTGTGATATTAACTAGGTGTGAATTAGGAGCCATACTTCTCGTTACATTGACCAGGTGGGAATTTAGGAGTGTTGGCCCAGGAACAATGCAGGAAGTGATGTGCACAAGAGGGAGGAGTTCTATATCCATTTGTATATTTATTCGGCATAAGATATTTGTCTGAAGCAGACCTTGAAAAAGGCTACACAGCTGAAACACGTCGGTCCATGTTTTTAGCTTGATTTGTTACCCTGATGCTTTTAATGAAGATGAAATAAAGCTTGTGTTTTTATACACATTGATGTGTCTGGAAGTGCTGAGGGATTCCTGCTCCAAGTGAGCAAACCATTTTTCCATGTGCTATTCAGCCACTATATGGTCTCCTCATGCTTCAGCCACCTCCAGGCTGTGCCATTCAGCCACTATATGGTCTCCCCATGCTGCCACAAACTCCAGGCAGTTATTCAGCCACTATATGGTCTCCTCATAATGATGCCACCACCAGGCTCTGTCATTGTGCTGCCATTTGACATGTGACTCCATTTGACATGTGACTGTTAGATATGGTCCTTTGTACCCACACGCCTGGACCTGGGACACTAAAACATGGGAGTGTTAGCTAAAAATTCCATTTCAAAATCTTAAATTTCAATTTCAAAATCTTAAATTTCAATTTCAAAATCTTAAATTTCAATGATCTCCTCATGCTTCTGCCAACTCCAGGCTGTGCCATTCAGCAACTATATGGTCTCTTCATGCTGCCACAAACTCCAGGCTGTGCCATTCAGCCACTATATGGTCTCCTCATGCTTCAGCCACCTCCAGGCTGTGCCATTCAGCCACTATATGGTATACTCATGATTCAGCCACCTCCAGGCTGTATCATTGAGTCAATATATGGCTTGCTGACGCTGCTGGGCTTGGG
This sequence comes from Hyla sarda, assembly GCF_029499605.1. Classification (NCBI taxonomy): domain Eukaryota; kingdom Metazoa; phylum Chordata; class Amphibia; order Anura; family Hylidae; genus Hyla; species Hyla sarda. The sequence continues at coordinate 345,866,780 of NC_079190.1, forward strand.
CCTAAAAATGTTTATGGTAGCATTAGTTACCATAAATATTCGATTTAAATTTCAAAATTCATCTTTTAATCTTAGTGATTGTGAAGCCCTAGTGTCTACTCATGCTGCTGCCAACTCCAGGCTGTGCCATTCAGACACTATATGGTCTCCCCATGCTGCCACAAACTCCAGGCAGTCATTCAGCCACAATATGGTCTCCTCATACTGATGCCACCTCCAGGCTGTCTCATTCAGCCACTATATGGTCTCTTCTCCTGCTTCAGCCAACTCCAGGCTGTGTCATTCAGCCACTATATGGTCTCCTCATACTGATGCCACCTCCAGGCTCTGTCATTGTGCTGCCATGTGACATGTGACTCCTTGTTATATTTGGTCCTTTGTACCCACACACCGGGGCCTGGGACACTAAAACTTGGGAGTTAAAATTTCAGTTTCAAAATCCTCCATTTCAATTTCAAAATCTTAAAACTTACATTTAAAAATCTTAAATTTCAATGGTCTCCTCATGCTTCAGCCAACTCCAGGCTGTGCCATTCAGCCACTATATGGTCTCCTCATGCTTCAGCCACCTCAAGGCTGTGCCATTCTGCCACTATATAGTCTCCTCATGCTTCAGCTACCTCTAGGCTGTGCCATTCAGCCACTATAGGGTCTCCTCATGATTCAGCCACCTCCACGCTGTGTCATTCAGCCACTATATCAGGGATAGGCAACCTTTTGGTAGTGTGGTGTAAAAAAAAATGTTGAAGTCACTTGGTGTGCCGGAAATATGGGTGTGGCTTTATTATGGGTTAGGCTTACTGTGGGTGGGTTTTGTGGGTTTTGTGGGGATGTGGCTTGTCACAAGTTAAGTGTTTTTTTTTTTCTGAATGTTTCCAATATATTGTCTCTAATGTAAGGAACTTACAGTGAGGACAATACAAAGAGAGGGGATTGCCCACAACAGCCAAAAGTATTTGTTTAGCATGAATAAGCATTTTAATTCATACCCCATCATAAAAAAAAAACAGAATCACTGCCCTATATAATACAGACCCCAGAATCAGACCCCACCATTATATAGACCCCAGAATCAGACCCCAGTATCACCTCCCTGCATAATACAGACCCCAGTATCACCACCATGCATAATACAGACCCCAGTATCACCACCCTTCATAATACAGACCTCAGTATACCGCCCTTCATAATACAGACCTCAGTATACTGCCCTGCATAATAAAGACCCCAGTATCACCGCCATTCATAATACAGACCCTAGTATAACCGCCCTTCATAATACCGACCCTAGTTTCACCGCCCTGCATAATACAGACCCCAGTATCACCGCCCTTCATAATACAGACCCCAGTATATCGCCCTGCATAATACAGACCCTAGTATCACCACCCTGCATAATAAAGACCCCAGTATCCCCGCCCTGAATAATACAGACCCCAAAATCACTGTCATTCATAATACAGACCCTAGTATCACCGCCGTTCATAATACACACCCTAGTATCTCCGCCCTGCATAATACAGACCCCAGTATCACCGCCCTGCATAACACAGACCCCAGTATCACTGCCCTGCATAATACAGACCCCAGTATCACCGTCATGCATAATACAGATCCCAGTATCACCGCTCTTCATAATACAGACCCCAGAATAACTGCCCTGCATAATACAGACCTTATCATAATACAGACCCCAGAATCAAACCTCTCCATAATACAGACGCCAGAATCACCACTCACCATAATACAGACCCCAGAATCAGTCCTCACCATAATACAGACCTCAGAATCACCACCCATCATAACACAGACCTCAGAATCAGTCCCCACCATAATAAAGACTTGAGAATCAGACTTCACCATAATACCGACCCCACCATCAGACTCCACCATAATACAGACCCACAATTAGACTCCACCATAATACAGACCCCAGAATCACCACCCACCATAAAACAGACCTGAGAATCAGACTCCACCATAATACAGACCCCAGAATCACCACCCACAATACAGACCCCAGAATCAGTCCACATCATAATACAGACCCCAGAATCAGTCCCCACCATAATACAGACCCCAGAATCACCACCCACTATAATACAGACCCCAGAATCAACACCCACCATAATACAGACCCCAGAATCACCACCCACCATAATACAGACACCAGAATCAGACCCCACCATAATACAGACCCCAGAATCAGATCCCACCATAATACAGACCCCAGATTTACCACCCACCATAATACAGACCTGAGAATCAGACTCCACCATAATACAGACCCCAGAATCACCACCCACAATACAGACCCCAGAATCAGTCCACATCATAATACAGACCTCAGAATCAGTCCCCACCATAATAAAGACCTGAGAATCAGACTTCACCATAATACCGACCCCACAATCAGACTCCACCATAATACAGACCCCACAATCAGACTCCACCATAATACAGACCCCAGAATCACCACCCACCATAATACAGACCTGAGAATCAGACTCCACCATAATACAGACCCCAGAATCACCACCCACAATACAGACCCCAGAATCAGTCCACATCATAATACAGACCCCAGAATCAGTCCCCACCATAATACAGACCCCAGAATCACCACCCACTATAATACAGACCCCAGAATCAATACCCACCATAATACAGACCCCAGAATCACCACCCACCATGACCCCAGAATCAGACCCCACCATAATACAGACCCCAGAATCAGACCCCACCATAATACAGACCCTAGAATCAGACCCCACCATAATACAGACCCCAGAATCAAACCTCACCATAATACAGACCCCAGAATCAGACCCCACCATAATACAGACCCCAAAATCAGATGCCACCATAATACAGACCCAAGAATCAGACCCCAGTATCACTGCCCCGCATAATACAGACCCCAGAATCAGACCCCAGTATCACTGCCCCGCATAATATAAACCCTAGAATCAGACCCCAGAATCACTGCCACGCATAATCTGTAGATGACTGTTATTGGGATCTGTAGATGACACACTTAAGGGGGAATCTCTGGATGACACATTTATGGGTGATCTTAAGATGATACACCTTTGTGGGATATGCAAATCACACACTGTTATGGGGGTTCCTTAGATAACACACTTAAGGGGATCTGTGAATGAAACATTTATGGGGGATCTGTGAATGACACACTTATGGGGGATCTGTGAATGACACACTTATGGGGGAGCTGTGAATGAACACTGTTATGGGGGAGCTGTGAAAGACACACTTATGGGGGAGCTGTGAATGACACACTTATGGGGGAGCTGTGAATGAACACTGTTATGGGGAGCTGTGAATGACACACTTATGGGGGAGCTGTGAATGAAACACTTATGAGGGAGCTTTGAATGACACCCTTATGGGGGATCTGTGAATGAACACTGTTATGGGGAGCTGTGAATGACACACTTATGGGGGAGCTGTGACTGACACACTTATGGGGGAGCTGTGAATGACACACTTATGGGGGAACTGTGAATGACACACTTATGGGGAGCTGTGAATGACACACTTATGGGGCATCTGTGAATGAACACTGTTATGGGGAGCTGTGAATGAACACTGTTATAGGGAGCAGTGAATGACACACTTATGGGGGAGCTATGAATGACACACTTATGGGGGAGCTGTGAATTACACACTTATTGGGGAGCTGTGAATTGCACACTTATGGGGGAGCTGTGAATGACACACTTATAGGGAAGCTGTGAATGACACGCTTATGGGGGAGCTGTGAATGACACACTTACAGGGGAGCTGTGAATGACACACTTATGGGGGAGCTGTGAATGAGCACTGTTATGGGGGAGCTGTGAATGACACACTTATGGGGATCTGTGAATGAACACTGTTATGGGGAGCTGTGAATGAACACTGTTATGGGGAGCTGTGAATGACACACTTATGGGGGAGCTGTAAATGACACACTTATAGGGAGCTGTGAATGACACACTTATGGGGGAACTGTGAATTAACACTGTTATGGGGGATTTTGTAGATAACACAGTTATGGGGATATATAGACTGACAGAGACCAGAACCTGTCTCTGTTGCAGGAAAGCTGCTGTGAGAGCCAGGAGCTGAGCTAAGTGTTTTCCACAGAAACATACCCTGAGCTTCTTCAGACACCTCACTGAGGCTGGTACAGAGCTCAGAGCGATCCCCCTCCCCCCTTCATGCTGCCGACAGACAGTGGAGCATGGCAGCTGAAAGGTGACAGGGGAGGAAAAGAGAGAAAACTCTTTCTCTCTTAAGTTGTTCCCAGCGCAGCACAGCAATAACCGGGCAGGGAGAGGGAGGGGAGGGATACATCTTGGCCGGATCTTTTAGCAGCCGCTTAAAGTGACAGTGTCCCGGGACTACCTGCAGGTCGGCACTCGCTTGCGTGCCACTCAAATGGACCCTTCGTGCCTTGAGAGGCACGTGTGCCAGGGGTTGCCGACCCTGCACTATATGGTCGCCTCATACTGATGCCACCTCCAGGCTCTGTCATTGTGCTGCTGTGCGGCAGTGATTCTAAAAGCGATGCCTGTAATCTGCATGTTATTCTGAATAACAGTATTATTTCACTAACCCAGCACACTCCATATGCGTGTTAGAACAAAGCAAAGCATTCTGTACCCCTATTGAGGCTCTCTGTAGGCCAGAAATAGTCGTTTTTAATATAGACTCGCCGCGAATAAATCAGCCGAATCAAATTTTTCAAAAGTTCGCTCATCTCTACTATTCATCACTTTTGAAGTTTTTTTTACCAGATTGGCTGTTCTAACCAGTGACATAGTATGATAGCCTCTATGTCTCTTTTGGATTGTACACATTCCCCTGTGACAGGCACAGCTCAGCATATCTTTCTAGTCTACCTATCTTGTATTCTTGTGGCAGTACCCTTAAAGGTCACATTACATAGGATTTTTCATGATCTGTATCAATAAGATCCTGTGTTATAGCCACATGGTAGAGCGTGTACAAACGTTGCTATCAGGGGATAAAAGTAAGCCTATTCTTTATGCTAAGCTGGAACAACTTTTCTTCAATGATCCCTCTCAGTGGTTTTGAACACTGAAAGGATCACATTCCAGGTCCCATGGCACCTTTATTACAAAGGAGTCACTGGGCCAGTCAGGTGTTTCCTTTCGGCAATGCCAGTTAGTTGAAAGGGACAAAAAAGGAAAGCCAACTACTTGCATATAATGCCCCAATGGTAATACCAAAGGCTGTTTAGAGTGCTGTGCTACTTGTGTGTGTTTATTTTGACATTTTATATTTAGTTTAATGCAATATCTATATTAGGACATACAGGAAATCAGGCAGAATAGAAGACATCTGTCCTAACCAAGGAATACAAGCATTTTACAATAAATACATATATAATATACAGAGGTGAGGAACGGGTGGAGGAGGAAGACATAGCGATGGGATAGACATGAAAATGTGCAAATGTCAGCACAAGAAGCATGTACAGTAGAATGCTATAACATATCACATCTATTAAAAAACAATTCATAGATTGTCATCTTACTCGAATGTATAAGAAACACAGTGGCCCAGAACCTCAAAACCTATACTTTCGGACAGATTTAATATGTGTTACAGTCGTTTTTTCCTCAATCTTGAATCTACATTGACAATTCTGCTAAAAAAAATTGAAAAGGTGGTATGTTCTTGTTTTTTTCATTTGTCTCAATACATTTACTATGAGTTTCCGTAGAGATTCTGATGCATCTGGTTTACACTTAGCTGACCAACTTCAAAGTAGTCAGTTATTACTAGTTTTATTAGTGATGCTATTGGCATAACATTGCTCAAAATGGTGCTACACAGTCAGAACTCCAGACTGATACTGAATTTAACAGGATGAAAACCCAAAACTCTAATAAGGCTGGGTTCACACCACATTTTTAGCAATACGGGACCGTATACCACTGGGGGGGAGCGAAGACCCCCCCAGTGGCCCCCGTATCCCAGTTGGCCCCGCCCCATATGTAGTGCATTTCAATGAGCCGACCAGAGTCAAACGCTGACTCTGGTTGGCAAATTTTTGCCCTGTAAAAGGTTCTTTAACCGAACATAAAACCGTGGTATACTTTTGGGGGCTCCCGTTTCTACGCAGTGCACTTTTTGGTAGAAATGACACATTATCTTTATTCTGTAGGTCCATACGGTTGCAAGGATACCCAGTTTATAAAGGTTTTATTTTAATACTTAAAAAACTAAAAAACTACATGCACCAAAATTAGTATGTTTAAAATTGGCCTCTCCTGACCCCTATAACTATTTTATTTTTCCGTGTATGGGGCGGTATGAGGGCTTATTTTTTGAGCCGTGGTCTGTAGTTTTTATCGGTACTGTTTTTGTTTTGATGGGACTTTTTGATCCCTTTTTATTAATATTTTTATGGTATATGAAGTGACCAAAAATGCGCAATTTTGGACTTTGGTATTTTTTTTACGTGTACGCCATCGAGCATGTGGTTTAGCTAACCTAGTATTTTAATAGTTTGGACATTTAGGCACGCATTGGTACCACATATGATATTTTTATTCTTTATAAAATTATTTTATTTAAATAATGGGAAAAGGGGGGTAATTTAAACTTTTAATAGGGAAGGGGTCAATGAACTTTTATTTAAAAAAAATGTACACTTTTTTTCTGATTGCATACACTGATCAGTGTTATGCCACTGCAAAGCACTGATCAGTCTAACCGATGATCTGCTGCTCTAGCTTGCTGCGCAGGCATGGGACAGTAGATCACCGATCGGACAACGGAGAGGCTGGTGAGGACCCTCCTGTTGTCCGGTTAGCTTATCGGGAAATCACGATTTTGGGATGTAGGGCGTAAGCAAGCATATGTCCTGCGTCCCCAAGAGGTTAAAAAAAATCTCTAACTTTTTAAACAAAATTTGTATGTTTAAAATCACTCTATTTTTTCTACACTTATTATATTCCCGTAGGGGACTATTTACAGCAATCCTTAGATTGTAGGGCTCAGGGAAGGAGGTGGAAAAAAGCATCCTTACCTTCCTCTCTTTCTCAGCATATCTCTATAATAGAGCCCCACTCCCTCCATGTTCGCAGTCATTTCAGCTCACCAACTTTTAATTTACATAGTGGGTGAAAAACGACTTAAATTGTGCCCCACATTCTGTAAATAATGTAATTCCACATCAGACTAAAATAGTAAAATATTTTCCCTCACTACCTAGATCTAGACTAGTGCCTCTTCTCCTTCTTACTCCTAATCCACAGTGAGATGTGTCATTCTTTGGATGCAGCAGTGTCACAAAACAGCAGAATTTATTAAAAAAAGGACCTGTTTGTAAAAAACAAGATAGTGGTGTATATAGACAGGCAAGGGGGACTGATCACATATACGTTTATACTATTGTGATCAACCCCCCTGTTCCAGAGGTATAGGGCTTGTTAGCCAACCTGACAATCTAGAGTCAGATGGGCGGGAAGGCATTATTCAGTAAGCGGCATGTCTATGCGCTGTACTAGGATGGGGCATACTGCATATAGGCTGGGGCATGTATTCAGCTGCACACTGGCTGGAGTTAATATATGCCCTGACCATTAAGTATGCACACTTCCCCCTGTCCTAGTACACCGCACACGCCCCTGTAACACTCACATTTCAGAAGACAGGAACACCGGTGAATGTGGATCCGCTGGACCTGTGTGGCAAATGACTCGGATCGTACCAGGGAGCAGAGTCTAAGGTGCCGCAGGTTTTCACCAGAGCCCCGCCGCAAAGCAGGATGGACTTGCTGTGGCAGGCAGCACCCAGGTCGCTACCCCTGGCATGGCTCAACCACACAGGCGCCTGGGGAATTCGAGGCACAGGAGGAATAAGGCAGCTCGTGGTCAGGATAGCAGAAGGTCAGGGCAGGCACAGTAGCGTAGTCAGGAACGTAGCAAATGGTCAGTAGGCAGGCAGCAAAGGAGCAAGGTCAGGTCACAGAGCAAAGGGTATAATGCACGGCAAGACAAACACAGGAATGCTTTCTCTCAGGCTCAGGCAACAAAGATCCAGCAGGGAAGAATGGGAGGTGGAGGAATTTATCAATGAGCCACAGGTGTTACTTTACTAATGGGCGCACTGGCCCTTTAAATCTTAAAGCTCCGGCACGCGCATGCCCTAGGGGATTGGGACACAAGCGCCGGAGCAGAGAGGCAGAGGCGGGGGCAAGAGAAGCACCAGGAGAAGTGCCGGCAGCAGCAGGTAACGGGACCATATGCTCACAGCCAGCGTGTGCAGCCGGAGCGCATAACATGTATAATGCTGTCCCACCATCTGATGAAGAAGCTAGAGTGTCAGATGTGCTAATAAGCCCTATATTCCTGAAACAGGGGGGAAGAGGATGATCACCATGGAATAAACAGGTGTGATGGGATAAGCCCACCCTTCATCTGTCTAATGATGCCACTGTGTGTTTTTTTTTGTTTTTTTACAAAGAGACCACAGGTGCTCTTTATAGGGAATGCTCTTTTTATTTATTTATTTATTTATTTTTTTACTGATTAGCTCTTTCTTTCTTTGCCTTTTTTTTTTTTTTACATCATTATGGGGGCAGCTTTTTAACAGCTTTAGAGAAAGTCCCATGGTCATAGGCAACAATAGTTCAATCTGTCTCATTGAAATAAATAGGAAAGGTTTTTAGGTCCGGTCACAAAACCGGATACGGGACAGTAATGAGCCAACCGGAGTCACTGTTTGACTCTGGTCGGCTCATTAAAGTGAATGGATTTCAGCACCGGTTCGGCTGGGGTACCGTAGGCTGCAATCATGGTGTGAATGCAGCCTTACTGACACCAGTATATTTGTACATTTTTTTCTTCAGGAGAACCTCTTTAACCCATGATGACCTGGCGAATTTTGATTTGTACAAAGCTGATATGGGGAGGCTCACCGCCGAAGAACTATTGATCTACCGAGCAGAACCAACACTAACACCTATACCCAAAATGTGTCCAAAACTAGTAAAGGAAAACAAAAGAGTTAAGTGGTGCTCAAGGTAAAAAAAATGGATAAAGGATGGATAATGGATATAAATGTATTTATTAAAATAAGGTGTGGTGGGCAAGACACAGGACCCTTGAGGCTCACACCACCACACCAAATAAGTACAATGTGGTTATAAAATTTACACAAAATATAAGGACTGAATATGGCATAAAAACAATTAGAATAAAATACACTAAACTGAATTGCAATAACATAGTGCCACCTGTAAAGGAAATAAGGAAGTAAAAAAGTCTGTATAATATGGGTAAAAAGTCAGTACAAATATTAGCCTCCCGGAGAATTCACTATAGCATCCGATAGTCCAGAAGTATTAGCAAATGATAAGGCATATGAAATATATGAGATCTCCAAGTTGTGGATAATTATATCAGTTCATGTAGGAACTTGCAATCTCAATAAATCCAATGTTAAAGTCTGATGTGTTGAACAACTGTTCCAATGAACTTATATAATCAGTGGCAAGTGTTCTGCAGAATGAACAAAATTACATTTAGTAATTACAGATTACTAAACACTGCAAATGCCTTTGCCTCTATGCCCTTTCTATGACCAGTGTCCTAGCAAGAACATTGAAACACTGATCAGATATGGCCCAGTTTAATGGCCACATTTAATGTAGAGAATAACGTGACATGAGGAAGAGTCGATAAGAGTGCCAACTTAAGCGTACCTGTCAGATCCCACAAAAAAAAAGAATTAATATGTTACTCAGTACCTTTTCCTGACCATGTACACCTAATTTTAATGGCTCTATTACCTATATTTATTATAAAAATACCACTTTTCATTAGCTTACTGCATTAGAAATCACCTCATGGGAAGGGGGCGTGTCCCTCCCTTGTTTTGCTGGGAGGTGATTGGTGTGTCTGCTCATGCAGCCTTGCCTATGAGTCATCTCTTGTCCATGACTCATGGACAGGCTGCTGCAGGACTGGTTAGTGTCCCACTATGTATTGAGACCCCTAGTGGTGGGATTTTCAGGGGCCCTTTTCTTTTTTAAATTTTCAAATTTTTTAACCCCTTAAGGACCGAGGGTTTTTCCGTTTTTGCATTTTTTTTCCTCCTTGCCTTTAAAAAATCATAACTCTTTCAATTTTGCACCTAAAAATCCATATTATGGCTTATTTTTTGCACCACCAATTCTACTTTGTAATGGCATCAGTCATTTTGCCCAAAAATCTACGGCGAAACGGAAAAAGAATCATTGTGAGACAAAATTGAAAAACAAACAAACGCTGTTTTGTAATTTTGGGGGCTTCCGTTTCTACGTAGTACATATTTCAGTAAAAATTACACCTTATCTTTATTCTGTAGGTCCATACGATTAAAAAGATACCCCCGCGTTATAGATCGGGAGCGGACACATGACGTTCTAGTACGTCATGTGTCCTTAAGGAGTTAAAACAACCATATTACAAAAGGTCCTTAATTTTCATCAGTAACAACATATAAAACATTTTGGGATCTGGCATTGCCCATTTAATATAATAAAACTTTCTGATTGGAAGTCAGAGTTCACATTGTAAAATGGTCAAATGTTACAATAAACAGTAATAAAGGAAGACAATTGTTAGGATTCGGCAGGCTGGATGTGGATCCTCTGTGTCAGCGAGGGATTGGCGTGGACCGTGTCGGTGGACCGGTTCTAGGTTGCTACTAGTATTCACCAGAGCCCGCCGCAAAGCGGGATGGTCTTGCTGCGGCTGTAGCAACCAGGTCGTATCCACCGGCAACGGCTCAACCTCGCTGACTGCTGAGAAGGCATGGGACAGAAGGAATAGGCAGAGGCAAGGTCAGACGTAGCAGAAGGTCGGGGCAGACGGCAAGATTCGTAGTCAATAGCAATAGCAAGAGGTCAGGAACACTGGTAAGGCAAACACTATAAATGCTTTCTCTGGCACAAGGCAACAAGATCCAGCAAGGAAGTGAAGGGGAAGTGAGGTTAAATAGACAGGGAGCAGGTGGAGGCTAATTAGACTGATTGGGCCAGACACCAATCATTGGTGCACTGGCCCTTTAAATCTTAGAAAGCTGGCGCGCGCGCCCTAAGGAGCGGAGCCGCGCGCGCCAGGACGAGACAGCCGGGGACCGGGACAGGTGAGTGACTTGGGATGCGATTCGCGAGCAGGCGCGTCCCGCTATGCGAATCACATCCCCACCGGCAGTGTCAGTGCAGCGCTCCCAGTCAGCGGGTCTGACTGGGGCGCTGCAGAGAGAGGAACGCCGCGAGCGCTCCGGGGAGGAGCAGGGACCCAGAGCGCTCGGCGTAACAGTACCCCCCCCCTTAGGTCTCCCCCTCTTTTTGTCCGGACGTCGCTCCACATGGGACGAGGACATTGGGAGCGATTGTAGAGTCTCCTTCTGGAGGACAATGAAGTCCTGGGTATGCTCATCAACGGCAGGCAGTTCAGAAGGAGTGGGAATTGGGAGGGGGGGCAGAGAGTGAAGCTTGGCACGGGGCAGAGTGATACCAGGACAGGGGCTATGAGGAGGCACGGCATAGTCCTGATAGGCCTTGGGGAGACCAGGTATAGGAGGAGACATAGGGGTTTGACTGGCAGGACTGAGAGCAGACGTGAGGCATTTTTTGTGGCAAGAAGCACCCCAGTTCTTGATTTCCCCGGTGGTCCAGTCAAGGGTAGGAGAGTGGCGTTGGAGCCATGGCAGACCGAGGAGGACTTCAGAGGTGCAGTTGGGCAAAACTAAAAGTTAAATTTTTTCGTGATGCAGTCCAATGCTCATGAGCAGGGGTTCTGTGCGGTAACGCACAGTGCAGTCCAATTTCACTCCGTTGACCGAGGAAATGTAGAGCGGCTTGGCGAGACGGGTCACAGGGATGTTGAACTTATTAACAAAAGAGGCCAAAATGAAATTTCCCGCAGAACCAGAGTACAAGAAGGCCACAGCTGAGAAGGAGGAGTGGGCAGAAGGAGAAATCCGTACGGGCACAGTGAGACGTGGAGAAGCAGACTTCAGACCAAGAGATGCCACTCCCACGTGAGCTGGGTGCGTGCGTGCGTTTCCCAGATGTGGAGGACGAATAGGGCAATCCACCAAGAAATGTTCGGTACTAGCGCTGTACAGACATATATTTTTATCTCTGCGGCGAGTCCTCTCTTCATGGGTCAGGCGAGACCGATCCACTTGCATAGCCTCCTCGGTGGGAGGCACAGGGGTAGATTGCAAAGGATACTGTGAGAGAGGTGCCCAGAGATCAAGGTCTTTTTCCTGGCGGAGCTCCTGGTGTCTTTCAGAGAAACGCATGTCAATGCGGGTGGCCAAATGGATAAGTTCATACAGGTTGGCAGGAATTTCTCCTGCGGCCAGCACATCTTTGATGTTACTGGATAGGCCTTTTTTAAAGGTTGCGCAGAGGGCCTCGTTATTCCAAGACAATTTGGAGGCGAGAGTACGAAATTGGATGGCGTACTCGCCTACTGAAGAATTACCCTGGACCAGGTTCAGCAGGGCAGTCTCGGCAGAAGAAGCTCGGGCTGGTTCTTCGAAGACACTTAGAATCTCAGCGAAAAAGGACTGTACGGAGGCAGTGACAGGATCATTGCGGTCCCAGAGCGGTGTGGCCCATGACAGGGCCTTCCCAGACAGGAGACTGACCACGAAAGCCACCTTCGACCGTTCTGTAGAAAATTGGTCCGACAACATCTCCAAATGTAGGGAACATTGTGACAGGAAACCACGGCAAAGTCTAGAGTCCCCATCAAATTTGTCCGGCAGGGACAAGCGGAGGCCAGGAGCGGGCACTCGCTGCGGAGGAGATGCAGGAGCTGGCAGAGGAGATGGTTGCTGCAGTAGCTGTGGCAGAAGTTGCTGTAGCATGGCGGTCAACTGCGACAGCTGCTGTCCTTGTTGGGCGAACTGTTGTCCAAGTTGCTCTATCTTTTGGGATTGCTGGGCGACCACCGTGGTAAGGTCAGCGACAACTGGCAGTGGGACCTCAGCGGGATCCATGGACGGATCTACTGTTAGGATTCGGCAGGCTGGATGTGGATCCTCTGTGTCAGCGAGGGATTGGCGTGGACTGTGTCGGTGGACCGGTTCTAGGTTGCTACTGGTATTCACCAGAGCCCGCCGCAAAGCGGGATGGTCTTGCTGCGGCGGTAGCAACCAGGTCGTATCCACCGGCAACGGCTCAACCTCGCTGACTGCTGAGAAGGCGTGGGACAGAAGGACTAGGCAGAGGCAAGGTCAGACGTAGCAGAAGGTCGGGGCAGGCGGCAAGGTTCGTGGTCAATAGCAATAGCAAGAGGTCAGGAACACTGGTAAGGCAAACACTATAAATGCTTTCTCTGGCACAAGGCAACAAGATCCGGCAAGGAGGTGAAGGGGAAGTGAGGTTAAATAGACAGGGAACAGGTGGAGGCTAATTAGACTGATTGGGCCAGGCACCAATCATTGGTGCACTGGCCCTTTAAATCTTAGAGAGCTGGCGCGCGCGCCCTAAGGAGCGGAGCCGCGCGCGCCAGGACGAGACAGCAGGGGATCGGGACAGGTGAGTGACTTGGGATGCGATTCGTGAGCGGGCGCGTCCCGCTATGCGAATCGCATCCCCGCTGGCAGTGTCAGTGCAGCGCTCCCGGTCAGCGGGTCTGACCGGGGCGCTGCAGAGAGAGGAACGCCGCGAGCGCTCCGGGGAGGAGCAGGGACCCGGAGCGCTCGGCGTAACAACAATTCTACATGGCATCGTCACTGAGCTCATTCTAATGTAATAAAATAAAACTATCTACCCTTTACCCTGGGCAGACACAGGCTTATTTCTATTACCATACACAAAGACAATCAACAAAGACATATTTTTTCATCCCAGTCTTATTGATTTCTGCCAAAACTTACATAATGATAAGTTAAAACAAGGGTCTGCAGAGAATTGTTCTCATTTGCTTCTCTGCAGAAATCTCAATGTGTACAGTCAGCTGTATTAGCCTTCCCTTACAGATGAGCAGCGGCAATGAGATAACTGCAGATGTTTCTACTTGGCTTAGTTTTAGCTCAAACTTGAATACACTAGCCCAAACTGCTTTTATATAGATATATGAACTTTATAATTGTCAAAAAAAAAAAAAATTGAAAAAAAAAAAACGCCATTTTGTAACTTTTGGGGGCTTACGTTTCTACACAGTACATTTTTCGGTAAAAGTGACACCTCTGTATTCTATACGTCCATATGATTAAAATGATATCCTACTTATATCGGTTTGATTTTGTCCTACTTCTGGAAAAAAATCATAACTACATGCAAGAAAATTTATACGTTTAAAATTGTCATTTTCTGACCCCTATAACTTTTTTATTTTTCCATGTATGGGGCGGTATGAGGGCTAATTTTTTGCACCATGATCTGAAGTTTTTAGCGGTACCATTTTTGCAGTGATCGATTGATCGCGATTGATTGCTTTTTATTCAATTTATCACGATATAAACAGTGACCTAAAATGCACTATTTTGGACTTTGGAATATTTTTGCCCGTACGCCATTGACCGTGCGGTTTAATTAATATATTTTTATAATTCGGACATTTTCACACGCGGCGATACCACATATGTTTATATTTATTTTTATTTACAGAGTTTTTTTTTTATGGGAAAAGGGGGGTGATTCAAACTTTTAATAGGGGAGGGGTTAAATGATCTTTATTCAAAAATGTTTTCCCTTTTTTCCCATAGGGACCTATAACACTGCACACACTGATCTTTTACATTGATCACTGGTTTCTCATAGGAAACCATTGATCGATGATTCTGCTGCTTGACTGCTCATGCCTGGATCTCAGGCACTGAGCAGTCATTCGGCGATCGGACACCAGGAGGCAAGGTAGGAGACCCTCCTCGTGTCCTGCAGCGGTTCAGAACGCCGCAATTTCGCCACGCCGATCCCGCACAGCTCCCTGAGTTAATCCACATGGTTTCACTTTCACTTTAGACTTTCATTTTTGAACGCCGCGTCTAAAGGGTTAACATCGCGCGGCACAGCGATCAATGCCGCGCGCTATTAGCCACGGGTCCCGGCCATTGTTAGAGGCCGGGCCCGACCACGCCGTGGCCCCGCGTTATAGATCGGGAGCGGACTCATGACGTATGCGTATGTCATGGGTCCTTAACCCCTTAAGGACTGAGCCCTTTTTCACCTTAAGGACTCAGCCATTTTTTGCAAATCTGACCACTGTCACTTTAAACATTAATAACTCTGTGATGCTTTTAATTATCATTCTGATTCCGAGATTGTTTTTTCGTGACATATTCTACTTTAACATAGTGGTAAAATTTTGTGGTAACTTGCTTCCTTTCTTGGTGAAAATCCCAAAATTTGATGAAAAATTTGAAAATTTTGCATTTTTCTAACTTTGAAGCTCTCTGCTTGTAAGGAAAATGGATATTCCAAATAATTTTTTTTAATTCACATATACAATATGTCCACTTTATGTTTGCATCATAAAATTGATGAGTTTTTACTTTTGGAAGACACCAGAGGGCTTCAAAGTTCAGCAGCAATTTTCCAATTTTTCACAAAATTTTG
The DNA here is from genome assembly GCF_029499605.1 of Hyla sarda. Classification (NCBI taxonomy): domain Eukaryota; kingdom Metazoa; phylum Chordata; class Amphibia; order Anura; family Hylidae; genus Hyla; species Hyla sarda. Next base: position 345,882,387 of record NC_079190.1, read on the forward strand.
AAACTCGCTTTTTTTCAGGGACCAGTTCAGGTTTGAAGTGGATTTGAAGTGTCTTCATATTAGAAATACCCCATAAATGACCCCATTATAAAAACTGCACCCCCCAAAGTATTCAAAATGACATACAGTAAGCGTTTTAACCCTTTAGGGGTTTCACAGGAATAGCAGCAAAGTGAAGGAGAAAATTCACAATCTTCATTTTTTATACTCGCATGTTCTTGTAGACCCAATTTTTGAATTTTTGCAAGGGGTAAAAAGGAGAAAATTTTTACTTGTATTTGAAACCCAATTTCTCTCGAGTAAGCACATACCTCATATGTCTATGTTAATTGTTCGGCGGGCGCAGTAGAGGGCTCAGAAGGGAAGGAGCGTCAAATGGTTTTTGGGGGGCATGTCACCTTTAGGAAGCCCCTATGGTGCCAGAACAGCAAAAAAACCCACATGGCATACCATTTTGGAAACTAGACCCCTCGGGGAACGTAACAAGGGGTAATGTGAACCTTAATACCCCATAGGTGATTTACGACTTTTGCATATGTAAAAAAAAATAAAAACATTTTTACCTAAAATGCTTGGTTTCCCAAAAGTTTTACATTTTTAAAAAGGGTAATAGCAGAAAATACACCCCAAAATTTGAAGCCCAATTTCTCCCGATTCAGAAAACACCCCATATGGGGGTGAAAAGTGCTCTGCTGGTGCACTATAGGTCTCAGAAGAGAAGGAGTCACATTTGGCTTTTTTGAAGGAAATTTTGCTCTGTGGGCATGCCGCATTTAGGAAGCCCCTATGATGCCAGAACAGCAAAAAAACCCACATGGCATACCATTTTGGAAACTAGACCCCTCGGGGAACGTAACAAGGGGTAAAGTGAACCTTAATACCCCACAGGTGTTTCACGACTTTTGCATATGTAAAAAATAAAAATAAATTTTTTTTTACCTAAAATGCTTGGTTTCCCAAAAAAAATTACATTTTTACAAAGGGTTAAAGCAGAAAATACCCCCCAAAATTTGAAGCCCAATTTCTCCCGATTCAGAAAACACCCCATATGGGGGTGAAAAGTGCTCTCCTGGCGCACTACAGGTCTCAGAAGAGAAGGCGTCACATTTGGCTTTTTGAAAGCAAATTTTGCTCTGGGGGCATGCCGCATTTAGGAAGCCCCTATGGTGCCAGGACCGCAAAAAAAAACACATGGCATACTATTTTGGAAACTAGAGCCCTCGGGGAAGTGAACCTTAATACCCCACAGGCGTTTCACGACTATTGCATATGTAAAAAAAAATAAAAATTTTTTACCTAAAATGCTTCTTTTCCCAAAAATTTTACATTTTTAAAAAGGGTAAAAGCAGAAAATACCCCCCAAAATTTGTAACACAATTTCTCCTGAGTACGGCGATACCCCATATGTGACCCTAAACTGTTGCCTTGAAATACGACAGGGCTCCAAAGTGAGAGCGCCATGCGCATTTGAGGCCTAAATTAGGGATTGCATAGGGGTGGACATAGGGGAATTCTACGCCAGTGATTCCCAAACAGGGTGCCTCCAGCTGTTGTAAAACTCCCAGCATGCCTGGACAGTCAGTGGCTGTCTGGCAATACTGGGAGTAGTTGTTTTGCAACAGCTGTAGGCTCCGTTTTGGAAACTGTGGAGTACCAGATGTTTTTCATTTTTATTGGGGAGGGGAGGGGGGTTGTGTAGGGGTATGTGTATATGTAGTGTTTTTTACTTTTTATTTTATTTTTTTGTGGTAGTGTAGTGTAGTGTTTTTAGGGTACAGTCACACGGGCGGGGGTTCACAGTAGCTTCTCGCTGGAAGTTTGAGCTGTTGCAGAAAATTTGCCGCAGCTCAAACTTGCAGCCCGATACTTACTGTAAGCCTCCGCCCATGTGAGTGTACCCTGTACATTCACATTGGGGGGGGGGGGGGGGGGGGGTGGGGGGGTGGACATCCAGCTGTTGCAAAACTACAACTCCCAGCATGCGCTGACAGACTGTACATGCTGAGAGTTTTAGTTTTGCAACAGCTGTAGGCACACTGGTTATGTATCACTGAGTTTGTGACCTTACTCAGTGTTTCAAAACCAGTGTGACTCCAGCATGTACGGTGCATGGTGTAAGGTGACTGCTGGGAGTTGTAGTTTGCAACAGCTGGAGGCACACCGGTCGTGAAACACTGGGTTAGGTAAAAAAAACAACTCTGAGTTTCACAACCAGTGTGCCTTCAGCTGTTGCAAAACTACAACTCTCAGCAGTCACCGACAGCCAACAGGCATGCTGGGAGTTGTAGTTATGCAACCAGCAGATGAACCACTACAACTCCCAGCATGCACTTTAGCTGTTTGTGCAAGCTGGGAGTTGGTTATACAACAGCTGAAGGTACACTTTTCCATAGAAAAAATGTGCCTCCAGCTGTTGCAAAACCATAAGTCCCAGCATGCCCATAAGAGAATGCTGGGAGTTGTGGTGGTCTGCCTCCTGCTGTTGCATAACTACAGCTCCCAGCATGCCCTTTTTGTATGCTGGGAGCTGTTGCTAAGCAACAGCAGGAGGCTGTAACTCGCCTCCTGCTGCTGCTCCATCGCAGGACTGTCCCTCGCCGTCGCCGTCGCTCCTGGGGCCCCGATCCCAACATGGACGCCGGGGATCGGGGTCCCCAACACCTGGGGTCGTCTTCCCGCACCCGCTCACGTCCTCCGGAAGAGGGACGGAGCGGGTGCGGAAGTGACACGCGCAGCAGGCGCCCTGATTGGTCGGCCGGTAATCCGGCCGAAGAATCAGGGCGATCGTGAGGTGGAACCAGTGCCACCTCACCCCTGCAGGCTCAGCCAGTAATTCCGGGTCCCCGGGTAACTGGAGACCCGATTGACGCGGAATCGCCGCAGATCGCTGGACTGAATTGTCCAGCGATCTGCGGCCATCGCCGACATGGGGGGGCATAATGACCCCCCTGGGCGATATGCCGGGATGCCTGCTGAACGATTTCAGCAGGCATCCGGCTCCGGTCCCCAACCGGCTAGCGGTGGGGACCGAAATTCCCACGGGCGTATAGATACGCCCTGCGTCCTTAAGGTCTCGGAATGCAGGGCGTATCCATATGCCCTGCGTCCTTAAGAGGTTAAGAGGTTAAAGTGGTACTCCTGTGGAAAACTTTTTTTTTTTTATCAACTGGTGCCAGAAAGTTAAACAGATTTGTAAATTACTTCTATTAAAAAATCTTAATCCTTCCAGTACTTATTTTCTGTTTGGAACACAGTGCTCTCTGCTGACATCACGAGCACAGTGCTCTCTGCTGACATCTCTGTCCATTTTAGGAACTGTCAAGTGCAGCATATGTTTTCTATGGGGATTTTCTCCAACTCTGGACAGTTCTTAAAATGGACAGAGATGTCAGCAGAGAGCACTGTGCTCTTGATGTCAGCAAAGAGCTCTGTGTTCCAAAAAGAAAGTAATTTCCTTTGCAGTATTCAGCAGCTAATAAGTACTGGAAGGATTAAGATTTTTTAATAGAAGTAATTTATATATCTGTTTAACTTTCTGGCACCAGTTGATTAAAAAAAAAAAAAAAGTTTTCCACCGGAGTACCCCTGTAAAATTAGGTAAATATAACCTCAGAAGATGAACAACAACTGATTTTAACATTTAATAATATAAAGCCAAATTGGAAAAGCCATGTGTGAAAAACAAAGTACAAAGTAATGGTTTTCTGTATAACGTTATCAGCCTCTGAGATTGTTCTGGAAGAAGTTTGGCCCACTCTTCTTTACAATGTTGCTTCAGTTATCTGAGGTTTGTGGGCATTTGTTAATGTAACTCCAGAGATGGCTCAGCCAAGCCTAAGACTAACGCAAGACTACAGGTTGAATCTATAGATTTTGTGGAAGTCCCATGCAAGTCTATGGGATTTCTGCCAAATCTGTAGATTGAACGCCGCAGTCTCATGCAAGTCTCGGGTTCACACATAACTCCTGCCACCTTAGCCATTACTAAAGTTTTAAAGGGGTACTCTAGTGGAAAATAACTCTTTAAAAATCAACTGGTGCCAGAAAGTTAAACAGATTTGTAACTTATGTGAATAAAAGTAGAAAAACAGTCCTCTAGGTATATAAATACTAAGGATATGACCAGTGTGTGAATAAAAATTAGATTTTAATTAGATGCACATACACAGGTATACCGACAGGGCCATTGCCGGAAAATACCCAAAGGAGTGAAATACAATGAATGAAAATTAATAATAAAATGATGATAATATAGACCTCTTGGTAATAGCCACCTGCAACTAAATAAAGCGCAATGCGCAAGATAATGCAATATCAGCACATATTAATTAAATGTCTCAAGGTGTATAGATGTTAAAATGAAGATCAGTTGCCACAAATGCTATGTCCCCTTTGATCACAAGTGTCCGCTGTAAGTTAGAAAAATTTTCCTCTATAATGCATAAAGTTCCACTGTGAAATGTACAATAATATGGACCAGTGCACTGCACCATCACCACCCGTAGGAGCTCCCTTTGATGAAGGTCGCATGATGTCCTGCAGACTGGCACGGACCTGCGGCCGGCCTGGCTGTGAATCTGCGTGGATGTCCGCATATTCAAAGCCTTCAGATGGTAATCCTCCGTAGTTGGCACAGAGTAGCAGCTGGCTGAAGATGAATGGGTGGTGGGGTGAGTGTCGGAAAGCGGCGTCCTCGTGGAGTAGAGCAGAGGTCTGCGCGTGCTTGTGCAGTGGTCCAGGAACAGAGGGGTTGCAGCTGTTGAGAATGTCTGTGTAGAAAAATAGTCTGCTTGCAGGGTGGTACAGTCTTATAGCAAGGTGGCATAGGGTCTAGTGAATGCAAACGCGTTTCGGGGAGTCCCCTTCTTCAGTGCCGATTATTTCACTCCTTTGGGTATTTTCCGGCAAGGGCCCTGTCGGTAAACCTATGTATGTTTATATAATTAAAATAAAATTTTTATTCACACACTGGTCATATCCTTAGTATTTATATACCTAGAGGACTGTTTTTCTACTTTTATTCACATATTCCATTTTTGGTACGACGTGCAACACAGGTTACCTCGGTATATATTTTTCTAGTGGTGTGAGCCTCTCAATTTCCTTATTTTTCAGATTTGTAACTTACTTTTATTTAAAAATCTTAATACTTCCAGTACTTATCAACTGCTTTATGGCCCACAGGAAGTTCTTTTATTTTTGAATTTCTTTTCTGTCTGACTGCAGTGCTTTCTGCTTGACACCTCTGTCTATGTCAGGAACTGTCCATAGCAGGATAGGTTTGCTATGGGAATTTGCTTCTGCTCTTGACAGTTCCTGACAGAGGTGTCAGTAGAGGGCACTGTGGTCAGACAAAAAAGAAATTCAAAAATAAAAGAACTTCCCGTGGAACATACAGCAGCTGAAAAGTATTGAAAGGATTACGATTTTTAAATAGAAGTCATTTACAAATCTGTTTAACTTTCTGGCACAGGTTGATTGAAATATTTTTTTTCCATTGGAGTACCCCTTTAACCCCTTAAGGACTGAGCCCTTTTTCACCTTAAAGGGGTACTCCGCCCCAAGGCATCTTATCCCCTATCCAAAGGATAGGGGATAAGATGTTAGATCGCTGCGGTCGCGCTGCTGGGGACCCCTGGGATCTCCGCTGCGGCACCCCGCTATCATTACTGCACAGAGCAAGTTCGCTCTGTGTGTAATGACGGGCAATACAGGGGACGGAGCAGCGTGACATCATGGCTCCGCCCCTCCTGACATCACGGCCCACCCCCTTAATGCAAGTCTATCGAAAGCGGCGTGATGACCTAATTATAATAATACAATACAGAAATTTAGGTGCACTACTGTGGTAGATGAATACAATGACATTGACTATCCCTCAACACTGATGTTAAAATTGAGACATTCACCACTATATCCTTATATGAAGGACACACCAGAGCCCGCACACCAACGCCAAGGTTTCTCAAATGGCGCGGGACCTAACGCTAACCTACATGTGCGTAAAATGCAAAAACCAGGGGCCAGTGGGCAATTACTGCAGCACTAGGCCGACATGCAGCCTGCTCCCAGTTACCTCCAGTGTGACTGAGCACACACACAATGGGAGGAGGGAGAGACAGGCTACAAGCCCCACCCAAGTTCGCTGATATAGGTGCATGGCCTCACATGTGCAACCTTAATGCTGCCTGGAAAATGTTCAAGGCGCATTAACATATGGAGTTTACACACCTCCAAATATAAATTTTTAAATAACAACAAAAAACGTGGTCACAAATGGCTGGAGGTGCTCAACTCCAAATGCAGTTGTGCATTTATACTGGGGGAGCAGATCCTGCCCTTATAGTCCGTTGCTAGGGGCGAATCTCAGCATAAAAATGCATACAATCGAGGATGCCTGCAGCGGACTACAAGTGCCACAATAGAATCCTACACCAGATAAACGGTGTGGATGTGTAACAATTAGAATAATACAATACAGAAATTTAGGTGCACTACTGTGGTAGATGTATACAATGACAGGTAATGACACGCTGGAGGTAACTGGGAGCAGGCTGCATGTCGGCCTAGTGCTTCTGTAATTGCCCACTGGCCCCTGGTTTTCGCTTATTACACACAGGTAGGTTAGCGTTAAGTCCTGTGCCATTTGAGAAACCTTGGCATTGGTGTGCGGGCTCTGGTGTGTCCTTCATATAAGGATACACTGGCGAATGTCTCAATTTTAACATCAGTGTTGAGGGATAGCCAATGTCATTGTTTACATCTACCACAGTAGTGCACCTAAACTTCTGTATTGTATTATTCTAATTGTTACACATCCACACCGTTTATCTGGTGTAGGATTCTATTGTGGCACTTGTAGTCCACTGCAGGCATCCTCCATTGTATGCATTTTTATGCTGGGGATCGCCCCTAGCAATGGACTATAAGGGCAGGATCTGCTCCCCCAGTATAAATGCACAACTGCACCTCCAGCCATTTGAGACCACATTTTTTGTTGTTGACCTAATTATAAGACCTTATAAGGATCAGGCTTTTTTTCCCCCACTAAATAGTTTTTTTTATGTAAAACCATGGAATTTAAAGATGGTGTAATTTCTTGTTCTCATCATGCCTGCATATAACATAAGATGAAGTGCCTCGCTAACAGTAGCACCAGAATACCTATTTAATAGTGCCAACATAGCCCAAAGGGTGCCCCTTATCAACAATAGTACCAGCAAAGTACAGTGGTATTATCTGTAGTGGTCTATTAACTTTAGTTGGACTGCTATAATTGATAGCATCTGCAGGAAGCCAGACTTAAATTTTATAATTCTATTCTGTAGACTCTAGGGAACATAGTTATGAAATAAAAGTCTGGTTGCCCGCAGATGCCATAAATAATAATAAATTCAATTAAAATGAATGCAAAGTGGTCCTGGTCCCTGGTGATTTTCTATTCTTGACTAATAAAATAACAGCTTTCCATGGTCAAAATACACCAAGTGGCCTGTACGGCAACTAACATGTAACCATAGTATCCCCTCTGAGAGATATTGGAGATAACTTAAAGAGGTACTCCGCTGTTAGACATCTTATCCCCTATCCAAAGGATAGGGAATAAGATGTCTGATCACGAGGGTCCACCACTGGGGACTCCTGTCATCCCCCCTGCAGAATCCCGGTCCCTCAGCAGCCCGGAGCAGTTTTCTCCAAGGCTGATGACGGGCGGTGCAGGGGATGGGGCATTGTGACATCATGGCTCCGCACCCTCGCGGAGTCACGTCCGCCCCCCTCGATGCAAGTCTATGGAAGGATCATCATGCCCCCTCCCATAGACTTGTATTGAGGGGGTGGGGCATGACAACATGAGGGGGCATGGCCGTGACATCACGATGCCCTGTCTCCTGCACCGCCAGTCATCAGCATGGGAGAAAACTTATCTCCGGGCTGCATAGGTACCGGGCTGCTGCAGGTTGAATCACGGGGGTCCCCAGCGGCATGCCCCCCGCGATCGGGGATAAGATGTCTAACAGCCAAGTACCCCTTTAAGTCTCACCTGAATTTTTAGATTTTGTGCTGGAAACAGCTACTTAGTTCTGCTCTACTATTAGAGAACTTTTAATATAGTGTTCCTTGCATAATTAGCAGACACTTTCCCATTCACTTGCTTTTCAAATTATCAACAGAAATATGTTAAAAATGTAATAGAAAAAAAAACGGCCCTGTTCTGCTCCCTGCCACAATTAATACAGTGAGTTTTGGTCTCCTCCCGGCCTGGCAGGAGACCAAACTCAGAAGTTTTTCCTGTTGGGAAGCGCCCACTTTGTTCTGCTGGGAGATTGCACTATGTGAGTAAGAATAATGGTATGATGCAGAGCTTTTTAAAGCTCTGAACTTTTTTTTAAGGGTGGAAGAAGTGTTAGGAGTCATTAGGGAACATAGCCTGAGTCAGTTTAGAGAAGTTTATTTGGTGAAAGGTAATTTTTAACCTTAACATCCTACATGAACAGAACTCCCACAATACATTGCTCCCTGGTACCATGAAAAAGGGCTTAGGAGTCTTAGTTAACAGTAAATTTAGCTGTAGTGACCAGTGTCAGGCAGCTGTTGCCAAGGCAAATAAAATCATGGGGTGCATCAACAGGGGCATAGATGCCCACGACAAGGAAATAATTCTACCACTGTACAAATCACTAGTCAGACCACACATGGAATACTGTGCACAGTACTGGGCACCAGTGTACAAGAAAGATATAGTGGAGCTGGAGAGGGTCCAAAGACGGACAACTAGGGTAATACGGGGAATGGGAGGACTACAGTACCCAGAAAGATTATTAGAATTAGGGTTATTTAGTTTAGAAAAAAACGCTTAGGGGCGACCTAATAACTATGTATACAGTGGGGAAAAAATTATTTAGTCAGCCACCAATTGTGCAAGTTTTCCCACTTAAAAAGATGAGAGAGGCCTGTAATTTTCATCATAGATACCATATATCTCAAGTACGAGAGACATAATGAGAAAAAAAAATCCATAAAATCACATTGTCTGATTTTTAAAGAATTTATTTGTAAATTATGGTGGAAAATAAATATTTGGTTAATAACAAAAGTTAATCTCAATACTTTGTTTTATACCCTTTGTTGGCAATGACAGAGGTCAAACATTTTCTGTAAGTCTTCACAAGGTTTTCACACACTATTTTTGGTATTTTGGCCCATTCTTACATGCAGATCTCCTCTAGAGCAGTGATGTTTTGGGGCTGTCGCTGGACAACACGGACTTTCAACTCCCTCCAAAGGTTTTCTATGGGGTTGAGATCTGGAGACTGGCTAGGCCATTCCAGGACCTTGAAATGCTTCTTACGAAGCCACTCCTTCGTTGCCCGGTTGGTGTGTTTGGGATGATTGTCATGCTGAAAGACTTGTTTCATCTTCAATGCCCTTGCTGATGGAAGGAGGTTTTCACTCAAAATCTCACAATACATGGTGAACTCAGTAAAATAATTCAAAAGGGGTCTGGATGCATTTTTGGAGAATTTGACTGCCATATTTTTTTGGACAATTTTCTGACTGCCATATTTGGAGTTGAGAAGGAAATTTTACCTTTAGTATGAGGGTTTCTTTGCTTTCTCTGGATCAACTCAGCAGGGACTTGATAGGGATATAGGTTAAACTTCATGGACTCTGGTCTTTTTTCAACCTTATGAACTATGTTACTATGTTACCAGAAAATCAGATTTTTTGGTTTAAAGCTTAGCTGTCAGATCCCCCAAAAGACAATGCTGTTATACATTATTCAGTACCTAATAGTGATCATGTGCATATAATTTTTAAGTCTCTAACACCTATATACTAAAAAAAATAGCATATTAGACCTGCTCACTCTCTTTTATATTCTCTCTTGTGGAGGGGGATTGTCCCTCATTTGCCTGCACTGTGCATGACCCAGCTATCTTCCTCACTTTGCTGACTCACTGCTCTCCGAAGTGATGCTGGCAGCCCTGCTCTGTAACCCTTTTTTCTCTGGTTTTATGTTGTACATGTCACCTATCAGGAATGATTATTGGAGATTGCCTATAATTCTGCCACCAAAGACAATGTGGTGAGTGAATAAAAAGGTATAGTGCTAAAAGTACAGTAGTTTTTATGCATACATTTTCTATCTGTTCTATATGTTCCTATGTGATTCATCAAAGAAGTGATCAGTGATGTAATGTCACTTGGATCAATTGGTACATTCCAGTGGAAATTACTCCAAAGGCTACCAAAATATGATGTCAAATCACTGTTAATTAGTTACCACTGACAAGACATTGTTCTGCCCTGGTTACAGGAGTGACATGCTGCTTCTCCCCCTCCCCACCAAAAAAAAAAAAAAAGTACTATGCCATAGCATATCATAAGGACATAATGCAAAATGCAATTCTGGGGTTTTGTATTTTTTTTTACTCTTACGCCATTTATCCTACAGGATTAATAATGTTTTATTTTTGAAGTTTGGACAATTATACATGCAGTGATACTTAATATGTTTATTTTTACATGTTTTTATATAGACAATGGGAAAAGGGGGGTGATTTGAAATTTTTATATGGAAGGGGTTATTGAGTTTTGTTTAAACTTTTATTAAATTTTTTTTATGGTCCCTTAGGAGTCTTTTAGGAGGAATCAGTTGATTTCTCATACAGATCAATGAAGTTCCATGAAACTTCATTGATCTGTGTGCCCTGCGATCATTTGGTAGAGCCTGGTGCAGAATAGGTTCGTCATGGGTCGCGAAGGGGTCGAAAATCTTCTTGGGGTGGCAATGTGCCGCCCCTGTGAAGATGGCGCCTGGGTCCAATGGACCCAACGGGACCCATTGTAGGGCCAGCCCTGCCTGAGTGTCATGCAATAATGCATTCGCTCCAAGGTACACCCTAAGAAGGACTGTACCAACTGATCCCGGCAACATCACATTATTGATCACTTCTTTAATTTGTATTCAAATGAGTCTTAATAAAAGTTAATTTTTACAATCACCTTCAGTCACTAGCATATTCAGCTAGTTTCTTTTTTTCAGTTGAAATCTAAAAATTATCCACACTTAAAACTGCTCGGTCGGGGTAACTTGTTTTCACCTGCCACATTGATGGAAATATTGTAGTTTTTATTATTTTTTTAAAACTTATGAGGAGTGTATATAAACACATCTTTCCTGTGCTGTCTGTATAGATAACTGAGCTCAGCCCCCCCCCCCGCGATGTTCAGGATGGGACCTGGTGCTCAGTGAGGGGCGCGTGCTGCAGGCGGCATACGCTCCATTCATTTCTATGGGAGTGCTGAAAAGACCCGATTACAGCACTTGGCAAGCAGCACTCTCCAAACCTTTTACTCATAACATCAGTGACAAGCATTCTTATAGGTGATAGTAAATACTTATGGCTACAGATTTTGGTGGGACCTTGTGCATTATAGCAGTATTACATTAGTTACTGCTCGCCTTTCCTTTTTTATTGTCTATTCAGTTTACCATTTAAAAAAACTCATATAAAGTCACACAGTGCCCGTTGAAGCGGAAATGTAGCATTACATGTCGCCAACTCAAAGAGGTCACCAGTCTTGTGATCCTTGGTCTTACCGAGTCTGCCAGTGCTGAAGCTGCTTTTAAAGAGCCAACTTTCATTCTTACTTATGGGGGGGGGGGGGCAGAGGGTGTTAACAGTGTGGAAAAATGGGGTATCATGGGGAGACAACCCCTCTAAAACCAATAGCTTGAGCTTAGATTTGCTTTTTCTGCTTTCTGCAGTCAGATTTTTCACTCCAGCAGCAGGAGAGGTTTGGACTTGATAAGGAACTGCACATATTGAAATGATCTGATATAGTATTTCAGATCTACCAGGTCAGTGGTACATTATTACAACAACATGGTCAAGGACTGATGCTTTTAGAGAAATATCTCTGTACGGACAAATATTTTATTTGTTTCAAGGACAGCTGTGTTTGGGAATTATTCCCATTCTTAACACCTTATTGCAAAAGATCTAGACCAGCTATCAAATGGAGTGGATTGTGACATACATCATAGCTCAGCACTACACTTATGGGTTCACATTACCGAGATCATCATGGCACATAATGCTTGTGATTGTGAAAGCTTTTCTGTTACAGCAAACTAAAATTATCTGTCAAGTAAAGAAAATATATTCATGTGTATATCAGTTTGGACAGCAGCCATGCACCTTAGGTCTTGCTCAAGTTCTCTTCGGATAAACTGATATTATGAAACTCTAGTTGTATGTTTTAGGCCTATTGTATAAAACACTTGCAGTAGAACTTTAACCTGAATTCACCTATGGAAATCTCAGAAATGCATTGGTTTTACAGAGCCAGAGCTATAAGACATAGTTGTCAGTCCCAACTATCCAGGACATATATGTTTGGCTGGGTCAAAAATAGAACAGGGCTATCATTGTTCTGCTTAGCTCTAGATAAAGAAAAATAGTCAGGAAAACTCCGCTCTGTCTTATCAATGGGTTTGCCAGGCTCAATAAACTCTAGAATCTCATGTCAATGACCAGCCAACTCTTCCATGGCCACTGTAAAACAAAAAAAGAGAAAAAAAACACAGCCGCACATCCACAATTTGTATTTTGATCTACTTGCTTCTCAGCATAAATTCAAACACTAACAGGTTGTTAGTATACATTTTGATCAAAAAGTACAAGCCCAATCGCCACGTCAAGGCCACCTATTTAGAGTGTGTCCCTAACTCAACATTGGCGTAGCGCCGGGCGGCGGCCCCCACCACCACCTCAATACCATGGCCAAAGGGGGAGGGACCAAGTGGCCAGGCAGCCCCACTGCTACCCGACTAAGCCCCTGGCTCCGGGCCGCACCACCCCACAGATAAAGCATCACAGTAACAATGACAGCTGCAGTGCAATCACACCAGTGTGAATACCTACCAAGTGCTTCCTGCCAGAGGGCTGGGAGAATGCTGGGGGGAAACCCTTATGCCGTCTCCTGCTAATTAAAAATGCCTGGGCCGAATGGGTGGAGCAGAGTGCTGGCTATAAAAGAGGGGACAGACTACAATTGTAAAACAAAAATAGAGAAAAATAAACACAGCCGCACATCCACCATTTAAATATACAAAACCATTCACTTACAATGGAAATCATGCGTATATTCTCCTTTTACAGTTGACTTATTTTGTAATGTCATACTGGACATTTCAGTAGGGAGTTCCCAGCACACACACACACGCACACACACACACACACACACACACACACACACACACACACACACACACAGTAGTCATATCCTGAAAATATCACTGGCAGATTTACTGGGCAAGTCTTGATCTTTCATCTTCTTGTGACCTTGAATGTGTCTTGCCAAGTGAACTGGGAAACATTACAGTAACTGAAAATATGATATTCACTACTTCAAGGCAAACAGTATGCAAGGTTGGAGAGCAACCAACAGCTACAACCAGTATGCTATTCTTAAACTGTATCAAGGGGCAGCTAGATTTTCTTACATATTGTTTTTTATTTTAAATTTAAATCAATGAAGAAGCATACCCAGCAGGCATACTAATAATAATACAGAAATAATACAGATTATACAGAAACTAAAACATATATCTATGAATGAAAAGCATAGGAAATTAGTACAAAAGTATACACAATTAATACATTTGTATTCATTGCTATATGGAGACAGGAATGCAGACAATAACCTTATGTGGTGACCCACGGGTGTATGGCGGGACCACGGGTGTAGTGGTATGAGTGGTGGGATCAGATGGTATTAACCCCGGGGGCCAGATGTTATTAACCCCTAGTGTTCGTGATGCCAGTGTGGTTTTAGGGTTCCGGAACACCATACACCCAACTTCTACACTATCCCAGTTGCTAGTAGTGAAATGAGAGTCCACATCCAGTTATAGTCAAACGGAGGCTTTACTGAGTATAAAACAGATGGAATTATCTTCACAGCTAAAGCCAGATTTCCCAGAGAGGTGGCCAGGACCCAGAAGGACTTTGCAGCTTGCTGGACCAATATACTTGTAATTAACCTGACTTGAGATTGGACTTGACTTGACTATATGCAGGACTTGACTAGTTTCAGTGACAGCAGACATAGACTTGAGACTTACTGGAATGACTGTGGCTTTATGGGTCTTCCAGATGCTGATCACTTGCACTGAGATCTCTGGTGGTTGCTGTGCTCAGTAGCAGATGGAATCTCAGAGAGAAGAGCGTGAATTGTAATGGCCGCCCTGTTATACAGTGGGGGGCTAGACTAAAGCCCATTGGTCAAGCTGCGGGTCATGGGTTAAAGGGGTACTCCGGTGAAAAACTATTTTTTTTTTTTAATCAACTGGTGCCAGAAAGTTCAACAGATTTGTAAATCACTTCTATTAACAAATCTTAATCCTTCATGTAATTATTAGCTGCTGAATACTACAGCGGAAATTCTTTTCTTTTTGAAACACAGAACAGTCTGCTGACATCACGAGCACAGTGCTCTCTGCTGACATCTCTGTCCATTTTATGAACTGTCCAGAACAGCATATGTTTGCTAGGGGGATTTCCTTTTACCCTGGACAGTTTCTAAAATGGACAGAGATGTCAGAAGAGCACTGAGGTCGTGATGTCAGCAGACAGCTCTGTGTTTCAAATGGAAAATTATTTCCACTGTAGTATTCAGCAGCTAATAAGTACAGGAAGGATTAAGATTTTTTAATAGAAGTCATTTACAAATCTGTTTAACTTTCTGGCACCAGTTGATTTAAAAAAAGAAAAGTTTTTCACCAGAGTACCCCTTTAACCCCTTAACGACGCAGGACGTATATTTACGTCCTGCGCCGGCTCCCGCGATATGAAGCGGGATCGCGCCGCGATCCCGCATCATATCGCGTCGGTCCCGGCGCTAATCAACGGCCGGGACCCGCGGCTAATACCACACATCGCCGATCGCGGCGATGTGCGGTATTAACCCTTTAGAAGCGGCGGTCAAAGCTGACCGCCGCTTCTAAAGTGAAAGTGAAAGTGACCCGGCTGCTCAGTCGGGCTGTTCGGGACCGCCGCGGTGAAATCGCGGTGTCCCGAACAGCTGATCGGACACCGGGAGGGCTCTTACCTGCCTCCCCGGTGTCCGATCGACGAATGACTGCTCCGTGCCTGAGATCCAGGCAGGAGCAGTCAAGCGCCGATAATGCTGATCACAGGCGTGTTAATGCACGCCAGTGATCAGCATAGGAGATCAGTGTGTGCAGTGTTATAGGTCCCTATGGGACCTATAACACTGCAAAAAAAATGTTAAAAAAAAGTGTTAATAAAGGTCATTTAACCCCTTCCCTAATAAAAGTTTGAATCACCCCCCTTTTCCCATAAAAAAAATAAAACAGTGTAAAAAAAATAAAAAATAAACATATGCGGTATCGCCGCGTGCGTAAATGTCCGAACTATAAAAATATATCATTAATTAAGCCGTACAGTCAATGGCGTACGCGCAAACAAATTCCAAAGTCCAAAAAAGCGTATTTTGGTCACTTTTTATTCCATTAAAAAATGAATAAAAAGTGATCAAAAAGTCCGATCAAAACAAAAATCATACCGATAAAAACTTCAGATCACGGCGCAAAAAATGAGTCCTCATACCACCCTGTACGTGGAAAAATAAAAAGTTATAGGGGTCAGAAGATGACATTTTTAAACGTATAAATTTTCCTGCATGTGGTTATGATTTTTTCCAGAAGTGCGACAAAATCAAACCTATATAAGTAGGGTATCATTTTAACCGTATGGACCTACAGAATAATGATAAGGTGTAATTTTTACCTAAATATGCACTGCGTAGAAACGAAAGCCCCCAAAAGTTACAAAATGGCGTTTTTTTTTCGATTTTGTCGCACAATGATTTTTTTTCCGTTTTGCCGTGCATTTTTGGGTAAAATGACTAATGTCACTGCAAAGTAGAATTGGCGACGCAAAAAATAAGCCATAATATGGATTTTTAGGTGGAAAATTGAAAGGGTTATAATTTTTAAAAGGTAAGGAGGAAAAAACGAAAGTGCAAAAACGGAAAAACCCTGAGTCCTTAAGGGGTTAAGCTGGTGCTCTCTGGGAGAACATGTTACAACATATCATGTGACTGCATGACATAACATGTGACAGACTTACAGAGGTCCTTGAGACCTCCCACAGGTCCTTTGTACTACCTATACATAAGGATACTGTATAGGCATTAAAGTGATATACACAACATTATGGAACCACAGGGGGAAGCCTTGCAGGGGAGCCTAAGGGTAGTACAGGACCATGGCCTGTACTGGGACATCACACTTACTTTACTAGACCTTGATGCTATTTAATACAATAACATATGTGTATATGGGATGTAAGGGTGTATATAGACCATATACTACACTTAGGTGTAATGCTGTTAACTAAAAGATGACCTGACAACAGTAATATATGGCAAAATGTTATAAATAACAAAAAAATATGGAACATGCAGTAATAGCAATCTATCACCTGATACATTGATTGTTAGCAATAGTGGATCCTTCTAAAACACTGCTATATACAATACCTCATTAGATGTACACATAAATCACCAATGTCAGAATATATTATTAATCTAATACCTGGGTAGCATAAATCTGGTTATGCTGCTGTTAATAAAAGTGGCCCATGACTGCTGTCACAGTCCAAATACACATTTAAGTGAGTTAGTATTCCTGTGCCCACAGGGGTATTGCATTAATAATCAAAAATACTTCAATTTGTGACAAGAGTTTATAGAGTTCTTATGAACTCTATTCTGGTGGATGTTCTGATTAAAGGATTAAAAGTTACATTTAAATGTCCTAGAAAGTAGTTAGACTCTGTTGTCAGAAAGGGAGGGAAGAGTATTAATCCAATCAATAGTTGTTACGGTATAACCATACTGGTAGTGTTGAGTATGGGCTGATCTGCTTCTACCAATGGTCTGAGTGACAAATCCTACAGATGGTTGGGTACCATGGATGAACACACCCTCTGACATGTTTTGAAAAGCTGCTGTTTTCTTCTTCATACCATTCCCCATCTGCTGGTTACTTTTATTGTTCCTTCTATGTTTTCTGTTATTTATTACATTTTGGTATATCATTGGCATCAGATCACCTTTTATTCAATAGTAGCGCCTAGGTATAGTATAATGTCTAAATGTCTACAGTCCATATATACTTTTTTTTATGGCTTTCTACCTTTTCTGTGTGGCAGAGCAGATGGCCACACGCTTGTATTATTCCGTCACGTTTTCTTTTATATTTTTAAAGAATTTATAGCTTTTTCTAATTTTCAATTTTACTATTTCCATTTGTAAATAATCTTGAAATCTTGCAGTTTCCATTCTGGCCACTATGCCTAAAACTAAGACTAGACTTTTTGGTCTGTACATATCAATTCTCAGCAGTGTCCTCCTTATCATCACATCCATGTGTGGTGGCCAAGTACGGGAGTTGTTATCCCGTACCCATGCTGCCCTGTCAGGCAGCCTCCCTGCAGTGTCCCCTGGGCCCCCTTACACCTGTCCCCTTATGTATATATTATTTGCCATGTGTTATACTATATAATGCCTATAGAAAGTGTTATTACTTTAAGTCAGCCCTGCAGCCACAAGTCTACAAGTAAGCTACAATTGGGGAATAGTCAGTCAAGTCCAAGTCATCTGTCTTCAGTCAGCGTGGTCTGCATTAATATTGTCCCAGTCCACTACAAGTCCCATCAAGCCCTAAGGTCTCTGAAGTCACTGGTCACTCCGTGGGCCTGGCTAAGGCTGCTTTCACACTATAAATATTCATCCGTTACAAACATCCATCAGAAAACCTATGTTAAATGGCTTTTAAACAATCCCATTCAAGTCTATGGGATTTTTTTTATTACCGGTTATGACCCGTTATAGCCAGTCATGAATAACGGCCGTTAGTTGTGATGGGAGAAATGACGGGACATGCACTAATTTTTCTTCCGTCACAAGAATCGGGTAAATTATCGGCGGTTATTTTTAACATTGAAGTCTATGGCAGCCTTTATGTCATCCATTTGCACCTGGTTTATAATATCTGTTATTACTTCTGAGCATGCTCAGAAGAGGTGACATCAGCAGACTCCTGCAGTGCTGAAGGACTACTACTACTCCCATCATGGAACAGACTTGTTTCCATGATGGGAGTAGTAATTCCCCAGCTGCAGGAGTCTGCTGACAGCTGGGGAGGCTACATTAGTGTTTATATCACTACCCCACTCATGGAACAGACTCTGTTCCATGATCTGGGTTGTAGTACAGGGGCTGAGGGATTGATCGCACGGGTCCGCAACCCTGCGATGTATCCTGTGTTTTAACTTTCATTTTTAAATCCCCCGCGGGGAGCCCTGAATGTCCGGTACTGAGGAGCCATTCAGGGCACTCCGGAGGGTTTTTAAAATGAACATTGTGAGTAGCAGGGGGCCATATGTATATTAAAAGTGCTTTGGGGGGCAAGATATATAGCGCTGCAGGGGGGGCAGACATATAACCTATATATCTAACCGCCCCAGCGCATTTATAATATGCCCCCTGCAGCGCATTTATATATATACCCCCCGCCAGCACATTAATAAATATATACCCCCCGCCAGCACATAAATAAATGTGTACCCCCGCCAGCACATTATTAAATATATACCCCCGCCAGCACATTAATAAATATATACCCCGCAGCGCATGTATAATGTGCCCTCGCAGCGCAGCCATCTATATACATATGTCACCACTGCGCTATGAATAAAAAGCATTCTAGCAGCAGCATCGGCCGGCCCGATGCTGCTGATAGAAATACTTTTCATACATAGCGCAGCGCCAGCATATGTATATAGAAGCGCTGTGGGGTGCAGATAACACTATATGTTTGCACCCCCCCAGAGCTTCTATATACATATACCCCTGCAGCGATATGAATGAAAAGTATGTCTATTAGCAGTGCATAGTGCCAGCAGATGTCTAGGGTAATTCCATCTGCCCTGCATCTCACACCCCAATACACACATGATTATAGTAAAGGGTAACACCAGTAGAGAGATAACACTGGATCCACTACATTCACAGCAGAGATCAGCCTTCCCCTCCCTGAAGAATGACCCTTTAAAAGGTTGCAGAGAATGCCCAGTAACATTTGAATTCATCTTAATTGGAAAGCTTCAGTCTATTGTGTTCTATGGATCATGGGTCCTGCTGTAAAGCATATCTCTAAATGCTGTTAAAAACATCATTGTCAAAATGTCAGCCCCCATAATAATGTGCAATAAAATAAAAAAAAAAACAATCAAAGAAGAGACACAGATTAGAAAAAAGAACATGTTTCTGTATCTCTCAGTTTAAAAAATAAATATATATATATGTGACACAATCCCTATAACTCTGTAATACATGTCCACAAGTACAGAAACAAATAGATGGGGGAAATATATAATTATTTGTGCATTTGAAGTAAATTTTCACAACATTTTACTGGTCCTACACCATGTGAATCAGCAACAAATGTATCAAAATGCCGCACGTTATTCATAAATAGCTGAATTCTAAGTAAGTTTCAAAGTAGAGTTGGGGCTGGAGTAAGATTGCGCTAAAATTTGTGAGTTTAAAAAAATGTGACAATTTCAAAGTTGTTGCATTTGATAAATCTTTGACAAATGTAAGAAAATTTAAACTTCATCTGAAGAAGTTTTGATAGAATAACTCCAGCAGTACAAAAATGAAAAAGTCAAAAAATGTTTTTGCAAATCAACATTTCTGCAAAAACCTTTAACAAATGTGTAAATACAATTATACATTCCCCCATAATTTGGCTGCTAAGCCAACTCTTTCAAAAATGAGTTATATTATTCTAAAAGGATTTGTTGAAAACATTCAAAAATAGCAGTATGGTGACAGATGCTGTTTATTTCTCTGCAAAGGAAAGAGGTACATTTCATGCTTAGTGCCGTTATATCATCTTATATTGTGTAAAGTTGGCTATACTATTGTTACTATAAATACATTATACGATAAATTTTTTTATAGTATGATAGAAAAGGCAACATGAGGTTGTACATCAAAAAAGGTCTTATCTCTTTCTGGTTATGTCTTGATACAGTAGTTTGGAGTAGCCATATTAGTACAGTAGTCTGGTTATGTCTATATATATATACCGTATTTTCGCTCTATAGGACACAACAACATATAAGACGCACCCAATTTTAAAGGTGCAAAATCTAGAGAAAAAAAATTCTGCACCCAACAGTGATCTTTAACCTGTGGACCTCCAGATGTTGCAAAACTACAACTCCCAGCAGGGAGTTGTAGTTTAGCAACATCTGAAGGACTGCAGGTTGAAGACCACTGGATAGGAGGTAGTACTCATGTGTCCCCGCCACTCCGGACCCGTCACCGCTGTCCTGGATGTCGCTCCATCGCTGTCACCGCGTCCCCGGGGTGTCCCCGACGCCCTGGACGTCTTCTTCCCCGGGATCCACGCTCTCCATCGCCGTCATCACTTCGCCGTCATCACGTCGCTACGCACGCCGCTCCTATTGGATGACGGGACGGCGTGGGCGACGACGTGATGACGTCGAAGGAGAGCGCTGCCATGCAGGGGTTCCCGACACGGAGCAGACACCAAGTAAGGCAGGTAAGGTCCCTCCCGGTGTCCTGTAAGCTGTTGGGGACGCCGCGATTTTACTGCGGTGGTCCCGGACAGCCCGACTGTCGCTTCAGACGCGGCAGTCAGCTTTAATCGCCGCATCTGAAGGGTTAATACAGGGCATCACCGCGATCAGTGATTTCCTGTATTAGCCGCGGGTCCCGGCCGTTGATGGCCGCAGGAACCGACCCGATAGGGGTGTATTCGAAGTATAAGACGCACCAACGTCTCCCCCCAGTTTTGGGGAAGAAAAAGTGCGTCTTATAGCCTGGGACTCTCTAATGCAAAATAATATAATAAAATACATAAACAATGAAAAAAGGAGATAAATATATCATTATACATAGATGGAGTACAGTTAAATGTGTTGAAGACTGGCATGCAGCTTTATTCTTCTGATCAAAGTGACAGATCTCACAATTATACTCTGTTGGACCCTATTTGACCCTGCGGAGTGATGCTGGTATCTGTCTTACAATGAACTCTATAAGGCTGGGTCACATATGTCCAGTGTCCTGCATAGTTTCCCTCCAGCGTGCATCGGAAGGAACCTGATGCTAGAACTGATCCCATTCGAGTGGGACAGTTTGCAGTCATCCAGCATCTCAATTTTAACAGCAGATGGTAGGACACGCAGGATGGCACCAGAAAGAGGAACGCAGCTTGTTGCGTTCTCCTTTCTGGTGTCCGGAAACAACGGACACCAGATGCCATACAACTGATGACAACTGATGCATGTTGACACCAGTTGTTGCATCAGTTGCGTCACGAAGCCACAATGCAGATGTGAAGAGAGCCTATAACTTGCCATAGTTCAGGGATTTTAAATCAGTTTATGTTTATAGTTGGTCTGTCAAGGTTGTCCTTTTGGACAACAGTACCATAAGTTAAAATCACTGACTAACCTCTGCTTTATTCTGTGTCCTGGTTTGATTTTCCATTGATAGGACAAGTAGAGAGAATGAGTAGAAAAAATAATCCAAACCTGGAGCTTCTCCCACTTTTGATAGACTTTATTCATAAAAGTTCATAAAATTACATCTCATGGCATTTTACAATGTGTTTTAAGTTTGTACCAAACTTTTTCTCAAGAATGTAATTGAAAGGACATGGAATGTTATCATATACCTGTTCTGCAAGCAGGGGTGGACTGACAACTCATGGGGCCCCTGGGCAATGGAGGATCATGGGGCCCCCATGCGCCCACCCATTTGTAATCCAGAACCAAATAGGTGCCCTTCCCCATAAATCTTTTAATACATGAAAAAATTGTCTAAAAAATGGCTTGAAAACTGCAGTGGCAATTTTCTAAAAAACGCTCGAAAAAAAAAAAAAAAAACCTGTGTGGAAACCTAGCCCAATAGTTTATAATAGTTTATAATTATAAGGGTAAGATAAAGTCAAGAGTCCATCAAGCTCAACTGAAAACCCTACTGTATTGATCTGTGAATACAACGTAATAGTTAAACAAGAAAAGTTAAGTTTTAATGGTGAACTAGCTGAATACCCGGCGTTGCCCGGTTTTTCCTTCCTAATCCTTGTTCTGGAGGAAAATAAACAAAGGAGGAAGCTTTTGACTTCATATCCCATCCTCATATATCTTGTCCTCACATCCCGACCTCCTATCCTGTCATCATATCTCGACCTTATATACCATCCTCACATCACGGCCTCCTATCTCGTCCTCCTATCCCGTCCTCCTATCCCGACCTCCTATCCCATCCTCCTATCTCGACCTCCTATCCCGACCTCCTATCCCATCCTATCCCATCCTCCTATCTCGACCTCCTATCTCGACCTTCTATCTCGACCTCCTATCTTGACCTCCTATCCCGACCTCCTATCCCGACCTCCTATCCCGTCCTCCTATCCTATTCATCTAATCCCAACCTCCTATCTCGAACCTCCTATCCTGACCTCCTATCCTGTCCTCATATCCCGTGCTCCTATCTCTACCTCCTATCTTGACCTCCTATCCCGACCTTCTAACCCGTCCTCCTATCCAGTCCATCTATCCCAACCTCATATCTCGACCTCCTATCCTGACCTCCTATCCTGTCCTCCTATCCCGACCTCCTATCCCCTCCTCCTATCCAGTCCTCCAATCCTCCTATCCCGTCCTCCTATCCCGTCCTCCTATCTCGACCTCCTATCCCGTCCTCCTATCCCGTCCTCCTATTCCGTCCTCCTATCCCATCCTCCTATCCCGACCTCCTATCCCCTCCTCCTATACCATCCTCCTATCCCGACCTCCTATCCCGTCCTCATATCCCGTCCTCCTATCTCGACCTCATATCCGGACCCGTAATGTATACCAGGTATTGAAATATCTCCAGCCGTACGGAGGTTATGGGGGAAGATACATTTCCCATTGATTTGCATGGGACTTTACACAAAAACCCTGACCCTCACAAATGGGGGTAGTTAAGGGTTAAATACTAACTATATTTTATTATATTTTTGGAAGTTATGCAGTAACATATATTTCCCATAGACTTGTATGGGACTTTAAACATAAACCCCGCCCCTGGCAAATGGGGGTGAGTAAGGGTTGAATCACCTATCCTATGTTAGTTGTTGACATATAAGTAACATGTGAGCAAGTATTATGGAAATATCTCCAGCCGTTTGGAAGTTATGCAGTAACATATATTTCCCATTGACTTGTATAGGACTTAAACCCCTTAAGGACGCAGCCCTTTTTCCCCTTAAGGACTGAGCCCTTTTTCGCAATTATGACCACCGTCACTTGACGAATTAATAACGCGAAAAAGCTTTTACCGAATATTCTGATTCTGAGACAGTTTTTTCGTGACATATTCTACTTTATTTTGGTGGTAAATTTTCGGCGTTAATTGCATTCTTTTTTGGTGGAAAATCCCAAAATTTCATGAAAATTTTGAAAATTTTGCATTTTTCTAACTTTGAAGCTCTCTACTTGTAAGGAAAATTGATATTCCAAATAAATTTTATTTTTCTACGAACCTAGTAGTCTTCCTCGTTCCCATTCCCTTCTGTCCCTTTGGAACCCCTTCCTGTCTCTTCTTCCTCCTTCTTTCTGTCCTCATCTCCTCTTCTTCCCATATGTTGCTTACACCAACCACATTGTTGTTGATTGTACCTACCCTGATCACATAGAAGCTTGGACCATGTACCTTGAGTTGACTAGTTGATGTTTGAATTGTCATGTCTTTAACTATTCACTTTAATGTATTCAACATCCTGTCTTGTTACTGAATACCTGAATTTATATAGTGATGGTACGCATCATATATGTGTACCCTATCGACAACCGCGTTTCCTACGATGCCTGTTTATTGATGGTGTTTTTGTAATTTACTTGAACTTTGTACTTTTAATAAAACGTTAATGTAAAAATTTTATTTTTCTTCACAAATACAATATGTCCACTTTACGTTGGCATCATAAAATGGGCATACTTTTGCTTTTTGAAAAAATTAGAGGGCTTCAAAGTAGAGCAGCAATTTTCAAAAATGTAATGAAAATTGCTAAATCTGAAGGGACAGATGTTACAGAACTACAACTCCCAGCATGCCTGTGCAGTCGAGGCATGCTGAGAGTTGTAGTTTGGCAACATCTGGAGGGCTACTGTTTGGGCACCACTGTAACAGTGGTCTCCAAACTGTGACCCTCCAGATGTTGCAAAACTACAACTCCCAGCATGCCAAGACAGCCTTCGGCTGTCTGGGCATGCTGGGAGTTGCAGTTTGGCCCCCCTAGTGGTTGCCACAGTAAAGATCGTTTTACTTTCACTTTCAATTCCCCCCCCCCCCCCCACTGTCGATTCCCTACCTGAGCAAAGATCCAGCAGGCTCCAGCGAAGATCCCAGGTCCCCAGGCATCTTCTCCTGCAGGTACGGCCTCCATCTTCTTCCCAGATCCCCTCGACATCCAGGGGCGGGCAGAACGGGGGGTTGCCATGGCAACCCCCTGTCCTGCGCTGCCATTGGTCAGAACTCCGTTCTGACTAATGGCAGGGGATAGGAGGAGATCGCAGCTTTGTGACCTCACTCCTATCCTTTAAGCTGATCGGGGCTGTTGCTGACAGCTCCGATCAGCCCTATTTTCCAGGTGATCGGGTCACCAGAGACCCGATCAGCCCGGAATTGGAGAAAATCACATGTCTGAATTGACATGCAATTTTCTCCGATCGCCGACATGGGGGGGGGGGGCTCAGGACCCCCTGGGCAATGTGCCGGGGTGCCTGCTGAATGATTTCAGCAGGCATGCAGCTCCGGTGTTACGCCGAGCGCTCCGGGTCCCCGCTCCTCCCCGGAGCGCTCGCAGGGTTTTCCTGTTCGCAGAACCCCGGTCAGACCCGCTGACCGGGAGCGTTGCAATAATGTCCCTAGCCGGGATGCGATCCGCGATGCGGGACGCGCCCACTCACGATTCGCATCCCGGCCCGCTTACCAGACTCGTTCCCCGTCTGTTCTGTCCCGGCGCGCGCGGCCCCGCTCCCTAGGGCGCGCGCGCGCCGGCTCTCTGCGATTTAAAGGGCCGATGCGCCACTGATTGGCGCCTGGTTCTAATTAGTGTGTTCACCTGTGCACTTCCCTATATAACCTCACTTCCCCTTTCCTTCCTTGCTGGATCTTGTTGCCATTGTACCAGTGAAAGCGTTCCTTGTATGTCCCAAGCCAGTGTTCCAGACCTCTTGCCGTTGCCCCTGACTACGATCCTTGCTGCCTGCCCTGACCTTCTGCTTCGTCCGACCTTGCTCTTGCCTAATCCCTTGTACCGCGCCTATCTCAGCAGTCAGAGAGGTTGAGCCGTTGCCGGTGGATACGACCTGGTTGCTACCGCCGCTGCAAGACCCTCCCGCTTTGCGGCGGGCTCTGGTGAATACCAGTAGCAACAAGGCCATCAGCTGTCTCAACTGACTGTTATGCTACAGCAGCTTCTACCACAGCTTCAGCAACCATCTCCTCCGCCAGCTCCTGCACCTTCTCCGCAGCGAGTGGCCGCATCCAGCCTCCGTTTATCTTTGCCGGACAAGTTCGATGGGGACTCTAGACTTTGCCGTGGTTTTCTCTCGCAATGTTCCCTGCATTTGGAGATGATGTCGGACCAATTTCCAACTGAACGGTCGAAGGTGGCTTTCGTGGTTAGTCTCCTGTCTGGGAAGGCCCTGTCATGGACCACACCGCTCTGGGACCGCAATGATCCTGTCACTGCCTCCGTACAGTCCTTCTTCGCTGAGATTCGAAGTGTCTTCGAGGAACCAGCCCGAGCTTCTTCTGCCGAGACTGCCCTGCTGAACCTGGTCCAGGGTAATTCTTCAGTAGGCGAGTACGCCACCCAATTTCGTACTCTCGCCTCCGAATTATCTTGGAATAACGAGGCCCTCTGCGCGACCTTCAAAAAAGGCCTATCCAGTAACATCAAAGATGTGCTGGCCGCACGAGAAATCCCTGTCAATCTGCATGAACTTATTCATTTGGCCACCCGCATTGACATGCGCTTTTCCGAAAGACGCCAGGAGCTCCATCAGGATATGGACTTTGTTCGCACTAGGCGGTTTCTCTCCCCGGCTCCTCTCTTCTCTGGTCCGCTGCAATCTGTTCCTGTGCCTTCCGCCGTGGAGGCTATGCAAGTAGACCGGTCTCGCCTGACACCACAAGAGAGGACACACCGCCGCAATGAGAACCTATGCCTGTACTGTGCCAGTGCCGAACACTTCTTGAAGGATTGTCCTATCCGTCCTCCACGTCAGGAAAGACACACTCCGATCCCGCACAAAGGTGAGACAGCTCTAGGTGTGAACTCTGCTTCTCCACGTCTTACTGTGCCTGTGCGGATTTCTTCTTCTAACTCCTCCTTCTCAGCTGTGGCCTTCTTGGATTCTGGATCTGCAGGAAATTTTATTTTGGCCTATTTCGTTAACAGGTTCAACATCCCAGGGACCAGTCTCGCCAGACCTCTCTACATCGCTTCAGTTAATGGTGAAAGATTGGACTGTACTGTGCGTTACCGCACAGAACCCCTGTTAATGTGCATTGGACCTCATCACGAAAAAATTTAATTTCTGGTCCTCTCTAACTGCACTTCTGAAATTCCTCTCGGACTGCCTTGGCTCCAACGCCATTCTGCTGTCTTCCAGGACTTTGTAAATAAAAATTTTTGTGATTTGTTATATACCTGTGTTGTGGTTTACTTGGACGACATTTTGATTTTCTCTTCTAACCTCAAAGAACACCGCCGTCATGTCCGCCTGGTGCTCCAGAGACTCCGTGACAATCAATTATATGCCAAGATGGAGAAATGTCTCTTTGAATGCCAATCTCTTCCCTTCCTAGGATATTTAGTCTCCGGCCAGGGACTTCAAATGGACCCAGACAAACTGTCAGCCGTGTTAGATTGGCCACGCCCCTCCGGACTCCGAGCTATCCAACGCTTCTTGGGGTTTGCCAATTACTACCGACAATTTATTCCACATTTTTCCACCATTGTGGCCCCAATTGTGGCCCTAACCAAGAAAAACGCCAACCCTAAGTCCTGGCCTCCCCAAGCGGACGAGGCATTCAACCGTCTCAAAACTGCCTTTTCTTCAGCTCCCGTACTCTCCAGACCTGATCCATCTAAACCCTTCTCACTGGAGGTAGACGCCTCCTTGGTGGG
Source organism: Hyla sarda (assembly GCF_029499605.1). Classification (NCBI taxonomy): domain Eukaryota; kingdom Metazoa; phylum Chordata; class Amphibia; order Anura; family Hylidae; genus Hyla; species Hyla sarda. Next base: position 345,909,715 of record NC_079190.1, read on the forward strand.
AGCCGGAGCTGTACTCCTACAAAAAAACTCTTCTGGACATAACGTTACTTTTGGTTTCTTTTCTAGGACCTTCTCTCCGGCGGAGAAAAATTACTCCATTGGTGATCGAGAACTGCTGGCCATAAAACTAGCCCTCGAGGAATGGAGGCACCTGCTGGAGGGCTCCAAATACCCAATTATCATATACACAGATCACAAGAATCTCTCTTATCTTCAGTCTGCCCAACGGCTGAACCCACGCCAGGCTAGGTGGTCGTTGTTTTTTGCCCGTTTTAACTTTGAGATTCATTTTCGCCCTGCTGACAAAAGGGCTGACGCCCTCTCTCGTTCCTCTGATGCCTCCGAAATGAAAGCCCCCCTGCAACACAATGTTCCTCCTGAGTGTCTGATCTCCCCTTCCCCAGCTTCCATCAGACAAACACCTCCTGGAAAGACTTTCGTCCCCCCACGCCAGCGCCTCAAGATCCTCAGGTGGGGACACTCCTCGCACCTCGCCGGCCATGCTGGCGTCAAAAAGTCCATCCAGCTCATCTCTCGATTTTATTGGTGGCCTACCCTGGAAGCAGATGTTGCGGATTTTGTTCGGGCTTGTACAGTCTGTGCCCGGGACAAGACTCCTCGCCAGAAGCCTGCCGGCCTCCTTCATCCTCTGCCTTTTCCTGAGCTACCATGGTCTCAGATTGCCATGGACTTTATAACAGACCTGCCTTTATCCCATGGCAACACAGTCATTTAGGTGGTCGTTGATCATTTCTCCAAGATGGCACATTTTATTCCACTTCCAGGTCTTTCTTCTATGCCACAGTTGGCGAAACAATTTTTTGTGCACATTTTTCGCCTTCACGGGCTTCCCACGCATATCGTCTCGGATAGAGGTGTTCAATTTGTGTCGAAATTCTGGAGGGCTCTGTGTAATCAACTTAAAATCAAATTAAATTCCTCGTCTTCCTATCATCCCCAATCCAATGGGCAAGTAGAGAGAGTTAACCAGGTTCTTGGTGACTATGTGCGACATTTTGTTTCCTCCCGCCAGGATGATTGGGCCAATCTTCTACCCTGGGCTGAATTCTCGTACAATTTCAAAATCTATGAATCCTCCACTAAATCCCCGTTCTTTGTGGTGTACGGCCGTCACCCTCTTCCCCCCCTCCCCACTCCCACGCCTTCTGGTTTGCCCGCTGTTGATGAGGTTACCCGGGACGTCTCCACCATCTGGAAAGAGACTCAAAAATCCCTCATACAGGCCTCATCCCGGATGAAGAAGCATGCCAATAACAAAAAGAAGAACTCCTCCTGTCTTTGTTCCTGGAGACAAAGTGTGGCTCTCCGCCAAGTATATCCGCTTCCGTGTCCCCAGTTATAAACTGGGACCACGTTATCTTGGACCCTTTAAAATCAAGTGCCAAATCAATCCTGTCTCCTACAAACTCCTTCTTCCCCCTTCTCTCCGTATTCCTAACGCTTTTCATGTTTCTCTCCTTAAACCGCTTATCCTCAACCGCTTCTCTCCCAAGATTGTCGCTCCTACTCCTGTCTCCGGGTCCTCAGATGTCTTCTCGGTTAAAAAAATTGTCGCGTCTAAGACGGTCAGAGGTAAAAAATAATTTCTTGTAGAATGGGAGAATTGTGGCCCTGAGGAGAGGTCATGGGAACCCGAGGATAACATTTTCGACAAGGACCTCATTCACAAATTTTCAGGTTCCAAAAAGAGGGGAGACCCAAGGGGGGGGGTACTGTTACGCCGAGCGCTCCGGGTCCCTGCTCCTCCCCAGAACGCTCGCAGCGTTTTCCTGTTCGCAGCACCCCGGTCAGACCCGCTGACCGGGAGCGCTGCGATAATGTCCCTAGCCGGGATGCGATCCGCGATGCGGGACGCGCCCGCTCGCAATTCGCATCCCGGCCCGCTTACCAGACTCGTTCCTCGTCTTTTCTGTCCCGGCGCGCACGGCCCCGCTCCCTAGGGCGCGCGCACGCTGGCTCTCTACAATTTAAAGGGCCGGTGCGCCACTGATTGGCGCCTGGTTCTAATTAGTGTGTTCACCTGTGCACTTCCCTATGCTCAACCTCTCTGACTGCTGAGATAGGCGCGGTACAAGGGATTAGGCAAGAGCAAGGTTGGACGTAGCAGAAGGTCAGGGCAGGCAGCAAGGATCGTAGTCAGGGAGAGGTTGAGCAGTTGCCGGTGGATACGACCTGGTTGCTACCGCCGCTGCAAGACCATCCCGCTTTGTGGCGGGCTCTGGTGAATACCAGTACCAACTTAGAACCGGTCCGCTGGCACGGTCCACGCCAATCCCTCTCTGACACAGAGGATCCACCTCCAGCCTGCCGAATCCTGACATCCGGTCCCCAACCGGCTAGCGGTGGGGACCGGATTTCCCACGGGCGTATGGATACGCCCTCGGTCCTTAAGGACTCGGAATGCAGGGAGTATCCATACGTCCTGTGTCCTGAAGAGGTTAAACATAAGCCCCGCCCCAGGCAAATGGGGGTGAGTAAAGGTTAAATTACCTATCCTATGTTTGTTGTTGACATATAAGTAACATGTGTGCCAAATTTCATGTTAATATCTTTAGGCGTTTGGACGTGATGCTGGAACATAGACACATATATACATACATACACACACGTTAAGTTTTATATATATAGATAGATTTATTATATCATATTTGCTTTATTATAAGATGACCCACATTATAAGACAACCCACCCCCAAACTTTGGATCTTATTAAAAGTAAAAAAAAACTAAAAGGCATTATTGGCAGAAAATGGAATGTATAGAAAGTATCTGGGTCTACCTTCTGGCTGTGTTTTAGGGATCATTGGGGTCCCAGACCCTGACCAATCAAAACTTTTGACATTTCCCTTTGACCTTTCAAAAGTTTTTTAATGACGGTAATGCTTTAAGCCGTTAATGAATTTTTTCGTTAACAGAAGAATTCCTTTTTTTACATTTTTGGCTAGCACTCCTACTATCCAATATAACTAGACAATCATTGAGGTGGAAAAAGAAACAAGCGTATAAATCATCTATGTCTATAGAAATCTCCAGGGATAGACAAATTACATTTTTCATCCTACATTTGTTCTAAAAATATTACACAATAATTGTATTATTTTCCTATGAAGATGAATAACCATGTACATTGTTACATTCAAAAACATTTAACATGATATAAAAAAAAAAGTAATAAGGGTGGTTCAGGGGTATGTGCAGGGTTTTCTCAAGCAATGACAGGATAAAACAAAAAACGTTGGTACTAACGCTGGATGAGCAGTGAAAGTGGATGCCAGTTATTGAAGAGAATTAAATCAACTGGTGCCAGAAAGTTAAACAGATTTGTAACTTACTTCTATAAAAAAAATCTTAATCCTTCCAGTACTTAACAGCTGCTGTATGATCCAGAGGAAGTTCTTTTCTTTTTTAATTTCCTATCTGCCTGACCACAGTGCTCTCTCCTGACACCTATGTCCATGTCGGGAACTGTCTGGAGTAGGAGCAAATCCTGATAGAATACCTATCCTGCTCTGGACAGTTCCTGACATGGACAGAGGTGTCAGCAGAGAGCACTGTGGTCAGACAGAAAGGAAATTCAAAAAGAAAAGAACTTCAAGTGGATCATACAGCAGCTGATAAGTACTGGAATGATGAAGATTTTTTAATAGAAGTAATTTACAAATCTGTTTGTAAAAAAGTTTCTGGCACCAGTTGATTTAAAAGATTTTTTTTTTCCAGTGGAGTACCCATTTAACATATCAAAGTTATGTTAAGTTATCTGAATAATACCACTATACTGTTACTAAATTAAAAAATCCTATGCAAATACCAATCTTACCCCAACACAGTGACTATACAATAACAGATACCAGTTATCTGCACAACATAGAGTTATTTACTTTCCCTTTTCTTCCTCATCCAGACCAAACTACCTTTATGACTTTACAACTTTTTTCTACCTAAATGTGTGTGGCTCATCACTTCCATCACCCTCCCTGACTTTTCTTCTCTGTCTACAGGAAACTCATATCCTTCTGTCCCTTAAACTCTAAAAATAGTGCCGAATGGGTAGTGCCTCAAATGATAATAGTCTTTCATATAATATTAGTGCCTCCATGTGTGTCTCACACAGTAATAATGCTATCATAGCAAACATATAGAATTCATTTGGAAAGCCTTCAGACTTTAAGTTTTTTTTTTTTACATGTTGCTATGTGGAGCCTCTCCCTCCTCTCGATCATCTCTGAGATGTTTTTACACCTTGATTGGAGTCACCTGTGGGAAATTCAGATGATTGGACAAGATTTCAAAAGACACACCTCTGTCCATAAACGTTCTCACAGCTGACAATGCATATACCGTATATACTCGAGTATAAGCCGACCCGAATATAAGCCGAGGCCCCTAATTTTACCACAAAAACCCAGGAAAAGTTATTGACTCGAGTATAAGCCTAGGGTGGGAAATACATCATCCCCCCCCCCAAGTAATCATCCAGACCCCTGTCATTAACACCCTCATCATCATCACCTGTCATCATCCCCCCCTTCATCATTACCCTGTCATCATCCCCCCCTTTATCATCATTACCCTGTCATCATCCCCCCTTCATCATCGTTACCCTGTCATCATCCCCCCCTTCATCATTACCCTGTCATCATTACCCTGTCATCATCCCACACCACCCCCATCATCATCATCCAGACCCCCCCCTCCCCCCTTTAGTTTTGTACTCACCTCCGCTCGGCGGGACGTTAGGGTGAGCTGGTCCGGGCCATCTGTGCTGCAGGGACCGTCTGGTGGGGAGGGATAGTCGTTCAAGGCTGTCCATCTTCACCGGGGGTGCCTCTTCTCCGCGCTTCGGGCCCGGCCCCGGAATAATGGCGTTGCCTTGATGACGACGCACAGGGACATTGCTCATTAACGTCCCTGTGCTTCGTCGTCAAGGCAACGCCATTATTCCTGGATGACGACAAAGGCCCGGGCAGTGGTCTTGACCTGCGGACCTCCAGTTGTTTCAAAACTACAACTCCCAGGATGCCCAGGATCTGGAGGTCCGCAGGTTGAAGACCACTGAGGGCGGAGAGTTCACTCGAGTATTAGCCGAGGGGGGTGTTTTCAGCACGAAAAATCGTGCTGAAAAACTCGGCTTATACTCGAGTATATATGGTAATAGAAAAATCCAAACCAAGAGGTGGAAAGAACTGCCTGAACATCTCAGAGACAGGATTGTTTGGAGGCACAGATTTGGAGAAGTGTGCAACAAAATTCCTGCTGTACGGAAAGTTTCCATAAGCATGGTGGCTTCCATAATTCTTAATTGGAAGAAATTTGGAACAACCAGGACTTTTCCTAGAGTTGATTGTCTTATCGAACTAAGCAATTGGTGGAGAAGGGCCTGGTAAAAGAGATGAACAAGAAACCAATGTGCATTCTGACTGAACTCTAAAGATGCTGTGTGCAGATTGGAGAAACTTTCAGAAGGTAAACCATCACTGCAGCACTCCACCAATCTTGGCTTGATAGCAAAGTGGCCAGAAAGAAGCTTTTCCTCAGTAAGGGTGCATTCCCACAGGGCGTATACGCAGCGTATTTGACGCTGCGCAAATTTTACGGCAGCAGCGGGAAATACGCTGCGTATTCCTTGCTCACTATACACACAGGACTTTCCGGTGGCAGCCCTATGTGTGCAGTGAGTTTTGGAGGTGGAGCCATGTGCCGGCGTGAATGTGACACGCTGCCCCGCCTCCAAAACTCACTACACACATAGGGCTGCCGCCGGAAAGCCCTGTGTGTATAGTGAGCAAGGGATACGCATCGTATTTCCCGCTGCTGCCGTAAAATTTGCACAGCGTCAAATACGCAGCGTATACGCCTTGTGGGAACGCACCCTTAAAGACAGATAAAGGCCTGCCTGGAGTTTATAGAAAAAGCACTCAGAGAACTGTGAGAAACAAGATTCTTTGGTCTGATAAAACCAATACTGAACAGGTATGAAAACAGGGTGAAACAGGGCACTGTTCATCACCTGCCCAATACCATCCCTACACTGAAGCATAGTGGTGGCAGCTTCATGCAGTGAGGGTGTTTGTCATTATGGGTATTGTAAGCAAACTGATAAGGGCAAACATTTATTTTTTTAGCAAAAGGTAGCAACATAACGAGTCTGAAGCAAAAAAACACAGAACACTGCTCCTTTTATGCCTCCACACACTACCAGTGCCCCCTTCTGCTACTACACAAAAATAGCTCCCTACAAAGTTAAAGTATTGCCCCACACAGAACGCTAAAAGGACCCCTTAGTGTCCCACACAAAGAGTTAAAGTGACTTTAGTTGCCCCCTCATTGCTTCTGTACAGTAAAAGTCCACCATAAAATGTAATTAAGACTCCCCTAAACCCATTGGCCCTGATTTACTAAGAGTGTATTGTAGGTTTCTTCGTCGTTCTTAATTCCCTACAATTTTTTTTCCACGGTATTTACTAAGGTTTCCCTCCATTTTCTACTTTCCCTATATTTTCCTTTCTTTACACATGCTCTGATCTGTTGGGTTTTCCTCAAATCCACTACATTTTCTGTGGAAACCTTAGTAAATATGTTGGGTTTTTGTGGAAATGTTGGGAACACGCCCCTTTTCTGTGACCACGCCCCTTTTCCCGACAGCTGCGCCCCCTTTACAGGTTTTCTTAGTAAAATGGAGAGCTACGGTAGTCGGGTTTTTTCAATTCTGGCGCAAATTCTGGCACAGACAGAATTTCTGGCGCAATGCGCCAGAATCTGGCGCACAACCCGACAAAACATATTTTGCCAAGTTTGCAATAGTAAATGAGGGCCATTGTTACAATAAATGGTGTAGCCTTGCATGCAGTCTATGTGCCCTTGCAGGTAGCTAAATTGTTCTATGTTTTTATTCATTGAGCCAGCCTGTATTAAGCCTCAGATTTCAGCTTCTTTGCTGTAGTATTCAACTTTATGAAAGGGTCTCAAAACAATGCGTTATAGGGGTACTCTGCCTATAGGCATCTTATCCCTATCCCCTATAGGATAGTGGATAAGATGTCGGATTGCGGCGGGTCGCCACTGGGACCCCCTGTGATCTCCGCCGCAGCACCCCAGCCATCCGGTGCACGGAGTGTTCTCCACTCTTCGTACCGGATGACAGGCGACAGTGGTCACGCCCCATCCATTCATGTCTATGTGAGGAGATGTGATGGCTGTCATCACACCCCCTCCCATGAATAAAGGGGGCGTGATGTCACGAGCACGGAAGCTCCAAGCTTCTGTGTTCACGAACACCGCAGCGCCGGCCCGGAGATCGTGGGGGGTCCCAGCAGCCGGACCCCCGTGATCAGACATCTTATCCCACAATCAAACATCAGATATCTTATTGCACTCCAGCGGTGTCCTGTTCCATTTCTCGGCTACACTCCTTTTCCTCTCAAAAATCATGACGCTTGGACCCAGAGTGATGCCAAAATTGTGTCACACTGCCCCTTAGTCAATTACTGGCCACAGTGACGCCCCGGCTCAGACAGTGGTTGGCTGAGTGGCAGTGTGACACTTTAGGCCCTGACGTCACTCTGGGCCCAAACATCACGATTTCTGAGAGGAAGACTATCACTGCAGGGGACCTGTGCGGGACACCGGCACTGTGGGTAGCGCTGGAGGTAAGTAAAAGTTTTTTTTTTTTTATACACTGTTAAGTTGGCAAAGTTTTATTTTTTTTTAAACTATCTCACTGGATAACCCCTTTAAATCTGTAGTGTTTTTTCACACAAAAAATAAACGCTCTGTGTGAAACATAAAAGAGAGCCAAAACAAAGTCAACATATAATCATACTGAGAATTAGTGGTTCCATGGTCAGGGTTAGATGAGGTAACACAGGTGCTATCACTGTAAACTCTACAGCAAACATAATCTTATGCAAGCTCCTGTGTACTTGTAAACTACTAGTAGTGTACAGTAGAGAAGTTGGCATGAATACCATGGCATCTTGAGGCATTCTGCATTTGACAGCAGAAAAACATTTTCCAATGACTATATTTAGCAGCTGATAAAGAAGCTGAGCGTTGTCTGTCACTTACGCATTCAGTTTTTAATTTATGTTAACAAAGCAGAATTGGAATATGCAAATATATGTCCAAAAGTAGCGCAAAATAAGAGATTACCACATATTTTTACTGTAATTTGTAATTCTGGGCCTGAAAAAGAGCAGAGGGTTTTTCGTATAGGTACTGAGGCAGAGTAATGCAGAATGCAACTCATTTATTACAGTCTTGACAGAAATATGTGAAATTCCTTATTTTCTTCCCCTTGGGGGTGCTTAAAGGGGTACTCCAGTGAAAAAAAATTTTTTTTTTTTTTTTTTTTAATCAACTGATGGCAGAAAGTTAAACAGATTTGTAAACTACTTCCATTAAAAAAATGTAATCCTTCCAGTACTTATCAACTGCTGTATGCTACAGAGGAAGTTCTTTTCTTTCTTTTTTTAATTTATTTTCTGTCTGACCACAGTGCTCTCTGCTGACACCTCTGTCCATGTCAGGGACTGTCAAGAGCAGGAGAGGTTTGCTTTGGGGATTTGCTCCTGCTCTTGACAGTTCCTGAGGCAGACAGGGGTGTCAGCAGAGAGCACTGTGGTCAGACAGAAAATAAATTTAAAAAGAAAAGAACTTCCTTTTGCAGCATACAGCAGCTGATAAGTACTGGAAGGATTAAGGATTTTTTTAATAGAAGTAATTTACAAATCTGTTTAACTTTCTGGCATCAGTTGATAAATTTTTTTTTTTTGGTAACCGGAGTACCCCTTTAATCTCCTTGCAGTTTTGCTGTGGCTATGGGTATTTTTTCTTTAGCTGGGAGTGCTTCTTTAGGAGCATGGCAAATTTCTCCTTTATCTTGTCCTCACTCTCCCTTGTGACATGGCCTGCACTGGAACATACCATGTCCACAGTATAGGGTGATAGTCCACAAGAAATCCATTTATTTTGTGACTATATAAGAGTGCATATAAAATGTGATATAGACCCTTGTATTGGTGATGAGTGTGCCTAGAAATCACTGCTCTCTCTGCTCTGCTCACTTCCATGACTCACTGAACTCAGCAGTGGCAGCTGAACCATAATTTAATAATGATCTCCATGTTACCACCATTTCATTCTGAGAATAGAAAAGTAATTGAACGATACAATTTGGGAGGCATAGCCTAATATGACTACATTTTTCCTGCTTAAACATATGCAATGTGCTTAAAATGTACTTTTTGCTGCAACATGCTTTATGTATTGGCTTATTGCATGACATTTTAATAGATGTTGGTAAAACCCAAGTAATCCAGACATACTAGAAACCAAAACAAAAAAGCTCAGAAATAAGTGACACAGGGAAAAAGTATTGAACACGCATACTGGTATTTATTAATACTTTGTACAAAAGCCTTTGCTGGTAATGTCAGGTTCAAGAAGCCTTCTGTATGGAGAAACTAGCCACATGCATTGCTCTGGTGTGATTTTGGCCCATTTTCCCCCACAAACAGTCTTTAAATCTTGAAGGTTCTGTGGGCCACCCTTGTTTTATCTTTATCATACTAGTAGATGGCAGTGAGATTTTGGATAATAATGTCTTGGTAAATTTGCTCATCCATCCTTTCTTCAAGTCTGCTTGGAATATTTGCTGAAAAGCCGCCTAACACCATGATGTTCCTGACAACAAACTTACTGTTGGTATAGTTCTTTTAGGGTGATATGCTGTGCCATGCTTTTTATTCAGCAATGGAGTCTTACGTGGTGAGCGTGCATACAGGCCACGGCGGCAGTGCACATTATTTACTGTTTTCTTTGAGACAACAGTACCTGCTAATTCCAAGTTCTTGGAATGGTTCTTGGCTCCTAGACAACTCTTCTGATTATTAATTTAAAGAGTACCTGTCACCAAATAAAACATTTAAAGGGGTACTCCGCTGCCCTGTGTCGGAAGCTCCGGAAATTTATTGTTCCAGACGCTGTGTGCGGGCTTCCGTGTTCAGGGCCGCCCCTCGTGATGTCACGCCCGCCCCCTTCGTGACGTCACGCCCGCCTGCCCCCTCAGCGAAAGTCTATGGGAAGGGGGCGCGATGGGTGTCACGCCCCCTTCCCATAGACTTTCGTTGAGGGGGTGGGCGTGACGTCACGAGAGCGGTCCTGAACACGGAAGCCCGCACACAGCGTCCGGGACAATAAACTGGGGAGCGGAGCTTCCAACACAGGGCAGCGGAGTACCCCTTTAACCCCTTAAGGACCAGGCCATTTTACACCTTAAGGACCAGAGCATTTTTTGCAATTCTGACCACTGTTACTTTAAACATTAATAACTCTGGAATGCTTTTACTTATCATTCTGATTCCGAGATTGTTTTTTCGTGACATATTCTACTTTAACATAGTGGTAAAATTTTGTGGTAACTTGCATCCTTTCATGGTGAAAAATCCCCAAATTTGATGAAAAAAATGAAAATTTTGCATTTTTCTAACTTTGAAGTACTCTGCTTGTAAGGAAAATGGATATTCCAAATAAAAAATGTTTTGGCTCACATAAACAATATATCTACTTTATGTTTGCATCATAACATTTATGAATTTTTACTTTTGGGAGACACCTTAGGGCTTCAAAGTTCAGCAGCAATTTTTACATTTTTCACAAAATTTTCAAACTCACTATTTTTCAGGGACCAGTTCAGTTTTGAAGTGGATTTGAAGGGTCTTCATCTTAGAAATACCCCACAAATGACCACATTATAAAAACTGCACCCCCCAAAGTATTCAAAATGACATTCAGTAAGTGTTTTAACCCTTAAGGTGTTTCACAGGAATAGCAGCAAAGTGAAGGAGAAAATTCACAATCTTCATTTTTTACACTCGCATGTTCTTGTAGACCCAATTTTTGAATTTTTACAAGGGGTAAAAAGGAGAAAATTTTTACTGGTTTTTGAAACCCAATTTCTCTCGAGTAAGGACATAGTTACATAGTTAGTATGGTTGAAAAAAGACATACGTCCATCAAGTCCAACCAGGGAACCTATGTGTCTATGTCTATGTGAATTGTTCGACGGGCGCAGTGGAGGGCTCAGAAGGGAAGGAGCGACAAATGGTTTTTGGGGGGCATGTCACCTTTAGGAAGCCCCTATGGTGCCAGAACAGCAAAAAAAAAAAATCACATGGCATACCATTTTGGAAACTAGACCCCTCAGGGAACATAACAAGGGGTAAAGTGAACCTTAATACCCCACAGGTGATTAACGACTTTTGCATATGTAAAAAAAAAATTATTTTTTTACCTAAAATGCTTGGTTTCCCCAAAATTTTACATTTTTAAAAAGGGTAATAGCAGAAAATACCCCGCAAAATTTGAAGCCCAATTTCTCCCGATTCAGAAAACACCTCATATGGGGGTGAAAAGTGCTCTGCTGGCGCACTACAGGTCTCAGAAGAGAAGGAGTCACATTTGGCTTTTTGAAAGCAAATTTTGCTCTGGGGGCATGCCGCATTTAGGAAGCCCCTATGGTGCCAGGACAGCAAAAAAAAAAAAAAAAGAAACACATGGCATACTATTTTGGAAACTAGACCCCTTGGGGAACGTAACAAGGGGTAATGTGAACATTTATAACCCACAGGTGTTTCACGACTTTTGCATATGTAAAAAAAAAAAAAAAAAAAAAATTTACCTAAAATGCTTGGTTTCCCAAAAATTTTTCATTTTTAAAAAGGGTAATAGCAGAAAATACCCCCCAAAATTTGGAACACAATTTCTCCCGAGTACGGCGATACCTCATATGTGACCCTAAACTGTTGGCTTGAAATACGACAGGGCTCCAAAGCGAAAGAGCGTCATGCGCATTTGATGCCTAAATTAGGGACTTGCATAGGGGTGGACATAAGGGTATTCTACGCCAGTGATTCCCAAACAGGGTGCCTCCAGCTGTTGTAAAACTCCCTGGACAATCAGTGGCTGTCTGGTAATACTGGGAGTAGTTGTTTTGCAACAGCTGGAGGCTCCGTTTTGGAAACAGTGGCGTACCAGACGTTTTTAATTTTTATTGGGGAGGGGGGCTGTGTAGGGGTAAGTGTGTATGTAGTGTTTTTTACTTTTTATTTTATTGTGTGTTAGCGTAGTGTGGTGTTTTTATGGTACAGTCACGGGCAGGGGTTCACAGTAGTTTCTCGCTGGCAGTTTGAGCTGCGGCAGAAAATTTGCCGCAGCTCAAACTTGCAGCCGGATACTTACTGTAAACCTCTGCCCATGTGAGTGTACCCTGTACATTCACATTGGGGAGGGGGGGGGGGAAGAAACATCCAGCTGTTGCAAAATTACAACTACCAGCATGTACGGTCTATCAGTGCATGCTGGGAGTTGTCGTTTTGCAACAGCTGGAGGCACACTGGTTGTGAAACACCGAGTTTGGTAACAAACTCAGTGTTTTGCAACCAGTGTGCCTTCAGCTGTTGCAAAAGCTACAACCCCCAGCATGTACGGACAGTGGAAGGGCATGCTGAGACTTGTAGTTATGCAACAGCTGGAGGTATACTACTTTGGCTGGGGGTTGTAGTTATGCAACAGCTGGAGACACACTGGTTTGCTACTTAACTCAGTGTTTCACAACCAGTGTGCCTTCAGCTGTTGCAAAACTACAACTCTCAGCAGTCACCGACAGCCAACGGGCATGCTGGGAGTTGTAGTTATGCAGCCAGCAGATGCACCACTACAACTCCCAGCATGCACTTTAGCTGATTGTGCAAGCTGGGAGTTGTAGTTATACAACAGCTGAAGGTACATTTTTCCATAGAAAAAATGTGCATCCAGCTGTTGCAAAACTATAAGTCTCAGCATGCCCATAAAGGAATGATGGGAGTTGTGGTGGTCTGCATCCTGCTGTTGCATAACTACAGCTCCCAGCATGCCCTTTTTGCACGCTAGGAGCTGTTGCTAAGCAACAGCAGGAGGCTGTCACTCATCTCCAACTGCTGATCCACGCCGCCGCTGCAGGTCAGTCCCTCACCGCCGCCGCCGCTCCTAGGGCCCCGATCCCAACAGGGACACCAGGGATCGGGGTCCCCAGCTGCCGGGGTCCTCTTCCCGCACCCGATCACGTCCTCCGGAAGAGGGGCGGAGTGGGTTGCGGCAGTGACACCCGCAGCAGGTGCCCTGATTGGTCGGCCGGTAAACCGGCCGACGAAGCAGGGCGATCGTGAGGTGGCACCAGTGCCACCTCACCCCTGCTGGCTATGGCTGTTCGGGGCCTTCAGAGACGGCCCCGATCAGCCAGTAATTCCGGGTCACCGGGTCACTGGAGACCCGATTGACCCAGAATCCGCCGCAGATCGCTGGACTGAATCATCATGACCCCCCTGGGCAATGTGCCGCGATGCCTGATGATCGATATCAGCAGGTATCGGGCACCGGCTCACCTCCGGCTAGCGGCGGGGGCCGGGAATGGACAGGACGTACTCATACGTCCTCGGTCCTTAAGGACTCGGAAACGGGGGCGTATGAGTACGTCCATTGTCCTTAAGGGGTTAATATAGTGTTCCTTGTGTAATTAGCAGACAGTTTCCCATTCACTTGCTTTTAAAATTATCAACATAAATTATCAACATAAATATTATTAATACAGTGAGTTTGCAATTAATACAGTGAGGTTGGACTCCTCCTGGCCTGGCACTATAACTGATCTTTATTATTAATAATTGATTGGTTACATTATTGTTTGGCTATATTAAATCTATAAATTTAAGATAATACTAACCCACAGCTTAGTGCCCATCCTCGATTTAGGAACTATCAAATATGCATACAAAATTGTGGGATATTATATATGGCGGACAGTATGCATACAGTGCATTATGGACAGCAGTTGTGTTTTTAATTCCCCTATCTTCTCACAAGCTTAAGTGTTTTAACAATTGTTAATTAATAAACGCTAAGTTTTATGGTGGAAGGATCTATGAGGGTTTAAGGGCCTTTTGGTCAATTGTTGGATGTGAAGGGTTCAATTAACCCCTTAAGGACGCAGGACGTAAATGTACGTCCTGGTGAGGTGGTACTTAACGCACCAGGACGTACATTTACGTCCTAAGCATAACCGCGGGCATCGGAGCGATGCCCGTGTCATGCGCGGCTGATCCCGGCTGCTGATCGCAGCCAGGGACCCGCCGGCAATGGCCGACGCCCGCAATCTCGCGGGCGTCCGCCATTAACCCCTCAGGTGCCGGGATCAATACAGATCCCGGCATCTGCGGGAGTTCGCGATTAAAATGAACGATCGGATCGCCCGCAGCGCTGCTGCGGGGATCCGATCATTCATAACGCCGCACGGAGGTCCCCTCACCTTCCTCCGTGCGGCTCCCGGCGTCTCCTGCTCTGGTCTGTGATCGAGCAGACCAGAGCAGAAGATGACCGAAAACACTGATCTGTTCTATGTCCTATACATAGAACAGATCAGTATTAGCAATCATGGTATTGCTATGAATAGTCCCCTATGGGGACTATTCAAGTGTAAAAAAAAATGTAAAAAAATGTAAAAGTAAAAGTAAAAAAAAAGTGAAAAATCCCCTCCCCCAATAAAAAAGTAAAACGTCCGTTTTTTCCTATTTTACCCCCAAAAAGCGTAAAAAACATTTTTTATAGACATATTTGGTATCGCCGCGTGCGTAAATGTCCGAACTATTAAAATAAAATGTTAATGATCCCGTACGGTGAACGGCGTGAACGAAAAAAAATTAAAAAAGTCCAAAATTCCTACTTTTTTAATACATTTTATTAAAAAAAAAATTATAAAAAATGTATTAAAAGTTTTTTATATACAAATGTGGTATCAAAAAAAAGTACAGATCATGGCGCAAAAAATGAGCCCCCATACTGCCGCTTATACGGAAAAATAAAAAAGTTATAGGTCATCAAAATAAAGGGATTATAAACGTACTAATTTGGTTAAAAAGTTTGTGATTTTTTTTAAGCGCAACAATAATATAAAAGTATATAATAATGGGTATCATTTTAATCGTATTGACCCTCAGAATAAAGAACACATGTCATTTTTACCAGATATTGTACGGCGTGAAAACAAAACCTTCCAAAATTAGCAAAATTGCGTTTTTCGTTTTAATTTCCCCACAAAAATAGTGTTTTTTGGTTGCGCCATACATTTTATGATATAATGAGTGATGTCATTACAAAGGACAACTGGTCGCGCAAAAAACAAGCCCTCATACTAGTCTGTGGATGAAAATATAAAAGAGTTATGATTTTTAGAAGGCGAGGAGGAAAAAATGAAAACGTAAAAATTAAATTGTCTGAGTCCTTAAGGCCAAAATGGGCTGAGTCCTTAAGGGGTTAAAATACAAAAAAACCTTAACCCTAGTTTCTAAGACCAAAGATCAGTGTGTTTACTTAGCATATGGTTATGAAATCCTAAATATACTTCAAGTTCTAATATTTCCACTGTTCTTTAAGAGACTTCTAGTTCAATTGGAAGAAAAGGAAACTAAGAACAAATCATACTGTGGATCTGCCGTCTTCCTGCTCCATGGTAAATAGAGCAGAAATTATCCGGAATTGTCGCTTATGTCCGTGACAATTTGTCCCAAGTGTGGGAAAGTATTCCCATGTGGTTAACACATCTGTATCAGTATTAATTATGTTCATTTTGTTAAGAAAATGGGGTGTTTTATACCAGACGGCCAATATCTTAAAGGAGTTTTCTTCAATTTTAAGGCATTGAGAGTGCTAGGGGCCCGGAGCCCTAAGTGAAGGGCCACATGGGAGGCACCTCCATCCCTGAGAGTAGTTGGGGGAGCATGGGTTAAATATATGTATATATATATATATATATATATATATATATATATAAAAAAAATGGTTTTGTTTGAATGTAGGCAGGTGCTGATTGGTCACTCACCTGTATCTGGGCAGATGTTCCTGGCCAGATGTTCAGCTGGCCGTGGATTGGTCACTGGGCAACGGTGGGAACTTTCTGTGTTTATAAATGTTGATGCAGCTCCTGGTTCCAGTCAGAAGCCGGCGAGTCAAGTAAAGAAGAACCCCCGCCCCCCCTTGTTTTTCTTATTTGCCTTTTGTCGTGGTCTGAGTTTGTTATACAGGGTGTCACCCAGCTAGGCTGGGCCAACAGGTGGTAAAATTCACATTGGTTATAATATTTATTATTAAGTTTATTATTATGTTATGTTATTGGTTTTCTTAATAAACGAGGCCCGCGGCCTGTTTATCCAAAATTTGTGTGTGGGTATCTTTATTTTTAGTTTAGTATTTAGTGTTCATTTATAATATTATCTCCTCCCTGGGTATGGAGGCTAGCTCTCCCATGTGATGCAGATAGAAAATAAGAA
This sequence comes from Hyla sarda, assembly GCF_029499605.1. Classification (NCBI taxonomy): domain Eukaryota; kingdom Metazoa; phylum Chordata; class Amphibia; order Anura; family Hylidae; genus Hyla; species Hyla sarda. The sequence continues at coordinate 345,926,090 of NC_079190.1, forward strand.
GCAGTGGAAGGGGAGAACTGTATATTCAACTCTTTCCCCCATGAAAACACATTGGATTGTTTTTGGGGGGTCTTGAAGCAGTAAGTTTGAATATATCTTGTATAGTTTACCAGCCAATGTGTGTCCCCTAACATCAGTGTGGACGTTTTAAAAGAGTCACAACTTTGGCGGAAAGGTGATGAAGAAAAGAGGGAAAGGTAAAAGGGAGAGCAGAACTATTTGAGATATATATATATATATATATATATATATATATATATATATATATATATCTAACTCAATGGGGGAGATTTATCAAAACTTGTCCAGAGGAAAAGTTGCTGAGTTGCCCATAGCAACCAATCAGATCGTTTCATTCCTTTTTGAAAATGCCTGTGAAAAATGAAAGAAGCCATCTGATTGGTTGCTATCGGCAACTCAACAACTTTTTCTCTGGACAGGTTTTGATAAATCTCCCTCCAATGTGTGTGTATGTGTTTATGTTCCAGCATAACTTTCAAACGGCTAAAGATATTAACATGAAACTTTGTACACACGTTACTAATATATCAACTACAAACATAGGATAGGTAAATCAACCACCCCTATTTGTGAGGGTCGGGGTTTTTGTCCCATACAAGTCAATGGGAAATATATGTGACTGCATAACTTCCAAACAGCTGGAGATTTTTCAATAATATTTGGTCACATGTTACTTATATGCCCACTAAAAATATAGGATAGTTAATTTAACCCTAACCTACCTCATTTGTGAGGGTCAGGGTTTTGTTTAAAGTCCCATACAAATCTATGGGAAATGTATGTTCCAGCATAACTTTCGTACGGCTGGAGATATTTTGATAATACTTGGTCACATGTTACTTATATTTCAAATAAAAATATATGATAGTTAATTTAACCCTAACAAAATATATGATAATTACATTTACCCTAACAAAATATATGATAATTACATTTACCCTGACATACTACCTTATGTAAAGTATGGTTTTTCTGTTTCAAGTCCCTTGCAAGTATATGGGGCTTTAGTTACCTTACTCCACAAGCTCCACTCTGCATCTCCTGGTGAATGCATCAGTTTGGCTTGCAAGCCACACCCTCCACGCATACCATGCCTCATCTTGCAAAGCCACACTTAAATTTTCTACCCTTTTGTGCATTGGTCTGGCTTGCAAATCACGCCCACTCACAGAAAGCCACGCCCCTTCTATTTTTTGGCTTACAATATCTTCCTCACAACTCAGACCCACCTGAGGATGGGATAAGAGGATGGCATATGAGGATGGGATATGAGGTTGGGATTATTAGGACAATATGTATTGTCAAAAGCTTCCTTCTTTATTGTATTTCCTCCCCAACAAGGATTAGGAAGGAAAATCTGGGTACTCAGCTAGTAAACTAAAGTCGGAATATCTTTGTCTGGCTTTAAGTAATGGTAGATTGTAAAATACCGGCCATGCTAATTTTCATAATTAATTATATATATATTGACATTACAGGAAGCTCCGCCCATGTTCCGTCATGTACCAGCCCAGCGACGGCAAATTAACCACTCAGCCTCTGGAGTCTGGCAGTAATGGCCCAGGGGGATCAGAGGGGGGATTGAAATGACACAGGGAGATCAGAGAGGGGATTGAAATGGCACAGGGGGGGTGTCAGTCGGGGATTGAAATTGCAATTTTAGTCCCCCCCTGATCCTCCTGTGCCATTTCAGTTGACCCCCCCCCTATTCCCCTGTCCCATTTTTAATTGAGCCCCCCCCAATCTCCCTGTGCAATTTTAATTGACCCCTGGCCCCTGATCCCCCTGTGCCATTTTAATTGACACACAGGGGGATCGGGGGGGGGGGGGGAGGTTCCAATTAAAATGGTACAGGGGGATAGGGGGGGTTCAATTTAAACTCCTGATCCCCCTGTGCCATTTTAGTTGATCAAACCCCACAACACCATCCTCACCGGTCCCCACCCCACTTCACCCCACCATAATACCATTAATACATTGACCCCCTCCCTCCTTCATTTTCCTGCTGGCGCTACGGTCTAGAGAACTTCCTGTACCTCCTCACTGCAGGCAGCTTCTCTCTCAGCAGTCTTTTGGCGTTGGCGGGATTTCTGGTGAGGGTGGCACCTTCAGTGACTCCTCGGCGCAGAAGGATGTCACTCGTCACTACCGCAGTCCTCAGCTCACTAATTTAAAGTGGCCGTGGCACTTCCTGCAGAGGGAATCTCGGGCCACAGCCACCTAGCACAGTGAGTGGCGGCACCTTCTACGTTGCAATAAGGAACGGCCGGTAGAGGGAAATTCGAATATTGTCAGCCGAGGTGGGCACTTAACCCCTTAGGACGGACCCATTTTTTACCTTAATGACCAGGATCTTTTTTCTAAAATTTTACATGTGTTCCTTTAAATGGTAATAACTTTAGAACGCTTTTTCTGAGTGGTGCGGTCTGAGATTGTTTTTTTTCGTGGCATTTTTTGTGAAAAACTTCAAAATATTGTGAAAAACTGCAAAATCATTTATTTTTATGGTGTTCACTGTGCGGTAATAGTTATGTTATATTTATTCTGTTGGTACAATTATGGTGATACCCATTTTATAAAGCTTTTTATATTCATTTTCCTTTTCTGAGCAAAATAAAATTTTTCCCTTTTTTGTGTTATCATTTTCTGACAGCCGTAACTTTTATTTTTTGCAGAACAAGCTTTACTTTTTATTGGTATCATTTTTGCGATTCATGATACCTCGCTATTTGTACCAAAATTGGCAAATTTTGCGATTTATTGACTTTTTTTAACAGTGTTCACCGTGCGGGATAATTTACATTATGGTTTTATAGTACACGTCATTACTGATATGGCAATACCATATGTGTATGATTTGTGTTTTTTTTTATAATAATACAGGGCTTTTATTGGGAAAGGGGCATTTATTATTAATTTTTTTTTTTTTACACTTCATACTTTTATTGAAGAACCTTTAATTATTTTTTTCCCCTTTTGACAGGTTATACTATGCTGCAATACATTTGTACTGCAGCACAGTATAACCTGATGAGCTGCACACACGCCTGTGCGATCCAGCCTGTGGCTGGATCTCACAGGCTTCCATAGCTGGCAGACAGGAGGCCATCAGCTAACCTCCTGCTGCCATAGCAACCAATGGCGACCCATCATTGTATCGCAGCACCGCCGTTGGTGAACAGAGGGAGCACCCTCCCCCTGTTAAAACCATAGATGTTGTGATCAGGATTGATCACAGCATCTATGGGGTTAATGCTGCTGTATTTGACACCCGGGTCCTGCTGCCTATCTCCTGAGCTGCGCGTGGCAGAGCAGGAGATCAGCAGGACGTATGCATCACAGTAGACAATGGGCCACATTTACTTTAAGTGTGTTCGGGTTTTACTAGTGTGAATTTTTTTTCCCTCTCTTTTAACTATGGGGATTCACATATTTACATGTCGGGAACATTTTCTGACCAGCTTTTTCTAGGTGGAAATTTTATTTATTCACAGGTATTTTCTGTGAACTCAGGTAAAACCACGGCCCTTTCAGAACAACCATGCCCCCCTTTGTGACAGACCACACACTTATTTTTGGCTACCACCTCTTGTCCCCACGAGTATATATATATATATATATATATATATATATATATAAAACCAAAGAATAAGTTGGCCAGCACTACTAATTCCAAACTATTGTAAAAACCTGGCTTGCAGGTGCAGGCTGCTGGGCTAAATATACAGCAACAGGAGAATACAGCAGCACAAAGCTAGCACAAAGATATAGATGAAACATGAGTATATAGATAAAACATGAGTATATAGATAGAACATGAAAAGCTATACAGCTGTAATGCAATAAATGAAGATATGAAACTATGAAATTATGAGGTACTTAGCTTGCAAATTTGGCGCCAAATAGCGTGGACTGTCCCACCACGGTAAGGTAACCTCATTCTGGGACGGACCCTACACTATGAATATGCCTCTGTGTGAACAGTACAGCAGGCATTGCAAGGTCTGAAACATCCAAGGCACCTTACATACATCTAATAGAGGTGGGTGGGGTGCAGGAGCCAACATGGAGGTAACCACTCCCCCGTATGTGTAATACAACCAAAGAATAAGTTGGCCAGCACTATTAATTCCAAACTATTGTAAAAACCTGGCTTGCAGGTGCAGGCTGCTGGGCTAAATATACAGCAACAGGAGAATACAGCAGCACACTGCTAGCACAAAGATATAGATGAAACATGAGTATATAGATAAAACATGAGTATATAGATAGAACATGAAAAGCTATACAGCTGTAATGCAATAAATGAAGATATGAAACTATGAAATTATGAGGTACTTAGCTTGCAAATTTGGCGCCAAATAACGTGGACTGTCCCACCACGGTAAGGTGACCTCATTCTGGGACGGACCCTACACTATGAATATGCCTCTGTGTGAACAGTACAGCAAGCATTGCAAGGTCTGAAACATCCAAGGCACCTTACATACATCTAATAGAGGTGGGTGGGGTGCAGGAGCCAACATGGAGGTAACCACTCCCCCGTATGTGTAATACAACCAAAGAATAAGTTGGCCAGCACTATTAATTCCAAACTATTGTAAAAACCTGGCTTGCAGGTGCAGGCTGCTGGGCTAAATATACAGCAACAGGAGAATACAGCAGCACACTGCTAGCACAAAGATATAGATGAAACATGAGTATATAGATAAAACATGAGTATATAGATAGAACATGAAAAGCTATACAGCTGTAATGCAATAAATGAAGATATGAAACTATGAAATTATGAGGTACTTAGCTTGCAAATTTGGCACCTAATATCGTGGACCGTCCCACCAAGGTAAGGTGACCTCATTCTGGGACGGACCCTACACTATGAATATGCCTCTGTGTGAACAGTACAGCAGGCATTGCAAGGTCTGAAACATCCAAGGCACCTTACATACACCTAATAGAGGTGGGTGGGGTGCAGGAGCCAACATGGAGGTAGCCACTCCCCCGTATGTGTAATACAACCAAAGAATAAGTTGGCCAGCACTATTAATTCCAAACTATTGTAAAAACCTGGCTTACAGGTGTAGGCTGCTGGGCTAAATATACAGCACCCCACCCACCTCTATTAGGTGTATCTATATACTCATGTTTTACCTATATACTCATGTTTCATCTATATCTTTGTGCTAGCAGTGTGCTGCTGTATTCTCCTTTTGCTGTATATTTATCCCAGCAGCCTGCACCTGCAAGCCAGGTTTTTACAGTAGTTTGGAATTAATAGTGCTGGCCAATTTATTCTTTTGTTGTATTACACATACGGGGGAGTGGCTACCTCCATGTTGGCATCTGACATGTTTGGTCCTCTGCCAAACTTCCGTCTTGTTTAGACATATGCAATAGCTTCCTAGGTGGGGTAAGCATATGGACATATCATTTAGAGATGCTCCTAGTACTCCTATACAGTTTTCACATATTTGTTAAAACACATGTGGTGTCCCGGTACCGTATCCTATATGTTACCTGTATAGAGGTCCCCATAGCCAGAGTCCCTAGGATGTCTAGTCTTCCCTCTTGTCTAGTCTTCCCCTTGTCACCTCTCACTTAGTCATTAGATGTATAGTGGTTCTCTTTGATATTTGTATAGCTATAGGTATAGAAACTGTATATATTTGGTTATTTACCTGTACGGAGCATAGCAGGATCTGCGGGTCACGTGATCAGGTAGAAATTCTATGGTTTTGCTTGAGGACCTTTGGAGGTCCCCTTGACGTGTTCACCCACCATACCTTGTAACGGTGAGTGACAGCTGACACGGACCAATCCAAAACAGCCCTGCCCCTGCCCATATAAGGGAGCGGCGGCCATTACTCTCTCTTTTTCCTCGTGGGCTGCTGATGAGGACGGATCTGCGCAGCTGTCATCAGCAGTAACCAGGCCTAAGCCTTGCGGCAACGGTCATCTCTAAAAACTGTGAGTTACTTCAATCCCTATTACCTCAGCAAGATCACCGGACCTAAATATTCCCCTAAATCCGGACGGATCTCTGCAAAAAATCCTAAATCTAATAACTCTTTGGATGAGTCAATGGTCCTCAGCATCTGTCTATCACTGCCGTGCTATATAGAGACTGTATTACTAAGACTGTTGCTGTTAATTCGATGTACCGTAAGTACTTCAGTAAAGTTTATGCAAGTTCAAGTTCATCTCCATTGTGGACCTTCATTCATTTAAGTACGCACCTATCGTTCCTGGGAAGGGTGGCGATAGGCCGTAGATTTACCTCAGCGTATTAACCCCCACCCTGGCGTCACGAGTGACAGGGGTTAAATTAACCCCTTATATTCTGAAGCAACACCCCAACTATACTATACCCCCCAAGGGCTACCACACACAGAGACATTTTCTATGTTTTATTAATTAAAATGAGTGCTAAGAATTAGTGTTTGAGTTCTTGAAGGAAGGGGGATAAAGTAAATCAAGCAAAACATTTTAACTGGTCTAAAGCCTAGTCTGTCAGCAAGCTCAATGACCCTGGTAAAGCCACACACACCTACCTGTCACCCCCAATTGGCCTACAAAATCCCCATACACATGCTTGCTCAACTGAGCATGCATGTCTTCTCAATGAGGCGAGGAGAAAAAGATGCTTTCAGACTCCCCTATGTCCACAAGAACGAAAGGATGGTGAAATTATAATCCAACATACCCGTACTCTCCTCACCCTCAATATCTGCCATGAAGAGTTAACTCTCTGGGAAGAGTTAAGAGCCCACCATACACATTTCATGGTCAGACAACATTTTGGTTAGTTAGGTTCAAGCCTATCTAATAAGTAAGCTCAGTTTAAAAGATCACTGTCATTTCAAACAACTTCCCTTCATGTGATAGCCTCTGTCATTTATCCGTAAATCACTTAATTTACAAAAAGTAACTCTCATGCAGCAGAGAGACCAAGGAGGAACACAAGAAGATTGAGCAAGGCCTAATGTTATGCAGGAAGAAATCCTGGACTGTGTACATGCTAATTGAGCCACTCTGCCCCCTCCAGAGAGGCAATGCTGTGCCCGAAAGGAAAATCAAGTCTTTCCTCCTATATTATAACACCCAATAAGTTCTAGGCAGCTGATATAAATATTTGTATTTATACTAACAATGCTATCTAGACACAGCAGCTTCCTGAATGTAATTTTCCTCTTCCTTTAGCTTGCCAGCATGATCATCATCTCCATCATACGCAGCAGAAGGTTACTGCTTAGACCAAGGCTGCATTTGTGATGTAACTCCTTTCTTGTTGTGATCCCATTTCTGTTTTACTTTCTGCCCCTTTTTCTTACACATACATTACATCAATAACCCCTTCCAGTGCACTTTCTGTAGCACTATGTCATGGCTTAGCAGAAAAGAGTATTTGCTGTTTTGGAATTGGCGCGAGAAAGAAAAGGAGGTCAAGGAAGTCAAGTGAGTACTGGTGGCAAACAGCCAAGCTCTGGCCCTATCCCCTTAAATGAAGAGAATGAGAAATAGATGTGCACCATAGAGGGTACTTGCAATGGGCTTAATAATAGCAATGAGAGCACTAAAATCATCATGTGAACACTCTAACAGGTTAATGCAATCAAACCATGCAGGGTTTTAGAATTATTGTGAAAAAGCAAGTATGCTTTAAAGAGGTTGCCTGGTCAGAAGCTATGAATTTTTTGGTGGGCACAGAAAGTTTTTATATAATGTAGATAACAACATTATATGTATATTTGTAATATACATCAGTTAAAAAAATGTGTATATTTTGGGCTGCACAATTGCTGTCTTGTCCCTGCAGCTATTGGCTGAGTGTCTTGGCATGTGTGCCCCTGGCTCACAGAACAGGCTGATTAACAAGGAGTCCTGCTTCTTCCACCCAAACTTTCTGTATTTTGGTCCAGTCAAAACGCACAGGCAATAGCTGCAGGGACAAGACTGCACATCTACATTATATAAAATGTTTTGCAAATGACATTGCCCATTTAAATATAATTGTGTAGCCTTGGATGCCCTGATTCAAACACTGTTTTTATTTTGGTTCTACAAGGATCAGTCATGTGGCTACTACTCTGCATGCTTAGATACTGTCTAGTTTAGTGTGGAAGACAGAGAAAACTGTTGAAATTTGGGCCAACTCTGCCATGATTATATTTGAATAGGTGAGGAACAGTCGGGGGCAGGAGATCCATATAGAATGGTTGTTGCTCTGCTATATGAAAATGAACGTTTTCCTTCTACTCTGGAGTTTATCTGCAGTGTACCCAAACCATGATAGATTATTCCTGGAGCAATGAGTGAGGTTTTGTTTTAAGTGTTATTGTTAGGGTACGTAAAAGGTTTTTGGTCTCAAGTTTTACTGTTAATCCCAAGTATAAAATACTCATGTTTCACAATTGAAACACATAATACCCTACCAAAGACACCCAGGATTTAACCTCTTGGGGACGAAGGGCGTACCTGTACGCCTTTATCACGCTACCCTTCCATGACACGTGCTCAGGAGCTGAGCTTGGGCTATCTGCCACCAAGACCCGTGGCTAATGCCTGACATCACCGATAAAAACCACGTCCCGACTGCTCAGTGGTGCTGATCAGGACCACCGCGGTGTACCGATCAGCTGAGAGGATGGCGGGAGCGCCCTTATCTGTCTCCTCACCATCCGATCTGTGCCTCTATGCTCCAGTCAGGCATGCCAGGCTGTTGAGCATAAATAGCATTGATTAAGGCTTTGCTATGGCATAGTATTGAACAGTGTATGCAATCTAAAAATTGCATGTTATAGTCCCCTATACAACTGTATAAAAAAAGTTTAAAAACAAGTTAATAAAAGTGATTTAACCCCCTTCCCTAATAAAAGTTTGATACATATGTGGTATTGTCGCGTGCGTAAATGTCCAAAATATAAAAATGTACCGTTAATTTAACCACATGGTCAATGGCATAAACATTAAAAAAATCCAGAATTGCGTGTTTTTGGTCACTTTTAGAGATGAGCGAATTTACAGTAAATTCGATTCGTCACGAACTTCTCGGCTCGGCAGTTGATGGCTTATCCTGCATAAATTAGTTCAGCTTTCAGGTGCTCCGGTGGGCTGGAAAAGGTGGATACAGTCCTAGGAAAGAGTCTCCTAGGACTGTATCCACCTTTTCCAGCCCACGGGAGCACCTGAAAGCTGAACTCATTTATGCAGGATAAGCCATCAACTGCCGAGCAGAGAGGTTCGTGACGAATCGAATTTACTTTAAATTCGCTCATCTCTAGTCAATTTGTATACCCAAAAAAAATTTATAAAAAGTGATCAAAAAGTCCCATCAAAACAAAAATGGTACCGATGAAAATTACAGGTCACTGCGAAAAAAATTAGATCTCACACATTCCCGTATAAGGAGAAATAACATAGTGGTCAGAAGATGACAATTTTAAACACGCTAATTTTCATACAAAAAGTAATTTTTTAAAAGAAGTAAAACAAATCAAACTGTAACACTCACGTTTCAGAAGACAGGAACCCCGGTGGATGTGGATCCGCTGGACCTGTGGGGCAGATGACTCGGACCGTACCAGGGAGCGGAGTCTGAGGTGCCACTGGTTTTCACCAGAGCCTGCCGCAAAGCGGATGGACTTGCTGTAGCAGGCGGCACCCAGGTCGTTACCCCTGGCACGGCTCGACCACACAGGTGGCTGAGGAGATGTGAGGCACAGGAAGGATAAGGCAGGTCGTAGTCTGGATAGCAGAAGGTCAAGGTAGGCGGCACGGTTGCATAGTCAGGACGTAGCAGGAGGTCAATAGGCAGGCGGCAGAGAAGCAAAGCCAGGTCACAAAGCGAAGAATCAGAAACACAGCAAGGCAGAAACAGGAATGCTTTCTCTCAGGCTCGAGGCAACAATGATCCGGCAGGGGAGTGAGGAGGGTGGAGGAAAATATAAATAAGCCACAGGTGAATCACACTAATAAGCGCACTGGCCCTTTAAATCTTAAAGCTCCAGCGCGCACTCGCCCTAGGGGACGGGGACACGCGTGCCGGAGCAGTGAGGCAGAGGCTGGGGCAGGAAAACCACCAGGTGAGTGAAGGACTGGGGCTCGCATGTGGGCGCGTCCCGCGATGCAAGTCCCAGCCCCTCCGGCAGAAGCAGGTAACGGGACCATGCGCTCACGGCCAGCGTGTGCAGCCGGAGCACATAACGTAACACAAACCTATATTAATTGGGTATTATTTTAATCATACGGACCTACAGAATAAATATCATGTGCCATTTTACCTAAATGGGCACTGTGTGGAATTAAAGGCCCCCCAAAAGTTACAAAATTGCATTTAAAATTTTTTTTTTTTGCCACACAAATAATTTCTTTTTGTTTCGCCATAGACTTTGTGGTGAAATGTTAGCAAACAAAAATGTCGGGTGGATCGCAGGACAGCACGTGGGACGTGACTCACAGAAGGCCTGTAGCCGAGGTGCAAAGCCAAGCAAGTAGCATATAGCACAGAGAACAAAGAACATAGAAGAAGGCCGCACTCACCAGTCAGGTCTTTATTAAAGTTTTGCAGACATGATATAGGCAGCAGGCGTGGGAGCTACGGTGGAGGACGGGGAGGACTGGAACAAGTTGTTTTGTGCGACTAGCGCACTTCCTCTAGCCGGAAATTGGTGATACAAAAAGCAAGCCCTTATATGGGTCTGTAGGTGGAAAATTGAAAGAGTTATGATTTTTAGAAGGGGAGGTGGAAAGAACAAAAGTACAAAAATTTAAAATAGCCCGGTCCTTAAGGGATTAATATAAAGTAAAGACAAGAGTGATGCAAAACAGGAGGATAGAATCAACAAAACATCATCAGCAAATTTATGTTACCTAAATGTTACCCAAATTTACCCTAAATGTGTCAGGTGGCTCTGTAACTATAACAGGCTTTACAAGGGCCATCTAGCTAAAAATCAGTTATTTTTGCAATACTTCTTATACATACCTTATATGGTCTCTGATTGTGCATCATTTTTTTAAATAAACCTAGTGAAATGTCACTTAAAGGGGTTCTACGGTGCTTAGACATCTTATCCCCAATCCAAAGGATAGGGGATAAGATGCCTGATCGCTGGGGACCCCCCTTGATCTTGCATGCAGCACCCCGTTTATAATCAGTCCCCGGAGCATGTTCGCTCCGGGTCTGATTACCGGCGACCACAGGGCTGACAGCGTGTGACGTCACACCTCCGCCCCCGTGTGACGTCACGCTCCGCCCCTCAATGCAAGCCTACGGGAGGGGGCATGATAGCTGTCACACGGGGGCGGAGGCGTGACGTCACACGCCGTCGGCCCTGTGGTCGCCGGTAATCAGACCCGGAGCGAACATGCTCCGGGGACTGATTATAAACGGGGTGCCGCATGCAAGATCACGGGGTCCCCAGCGGCAGGACTCCCGCGATCAGGCATCTTATCCCCTATCCTTTGGATAGGGGATAAGATGTCTAAGCACCGGAGAACCCCTTTAATAAGTAAATAATACCAGAAATGTTCTGGCTGGATGGGAGGTCCCTTTTCTTCCAATGCTTAGTGCAAATGTTCACTAAACCGTGAGAGAAGTCAGGTGTATTTAGCTATTATCTACACACTGAGATAGTCATGTGCCAGGTGCGTAAAAAAGCAAATATATATATATATATATATATATATATATATATTAAAAAGGTAAACAGATAATGAAAATGAAAGAGTACTTTGATATAGACAAACAGCAATGTAGTTTTAGAAGCAATAACATTTACCAGGAATACTGCACATTACAATTGAAGCATATTTTGTCATTTAACAGTGTTTCCTTTTCCATATGCTCAGTAAGAGGAATTCATTTTCATTATACCTTTGTCTTCAGACATATTTCATTTACACAGTTGTCTCTTGTCTTGTCTAGTGTAATTGTGGAATGTTATGTGAGAATAGCTTGTTCCCAAAGGAATTTTTAGAGATTTACAATTTGGCGCCTAGCTCAGGTAATTTTGATACGAAAAACGGAAAGAGTGGCGCAAAAATAAACTCACATATTTTCAAAGCAGCAGCACATGCAAGGTAGAGCATTTTCACTAGTATTGTCTTATGGCAGAACTGAGGAGTAGGTGCTGTGTTGGGACTAGCCAGACAACTAAGAAAAGAAGTGCTTGTGTGTGTGCTACTAGCAATCAGCTCAGCTTTTGTCCCACCACCTAAAAGAAGAGAGTGAAATACCTGTGAACCATGGAAGGGACTAGTTTCAATTATTTTTTTTAAATAATATTTGGAATTTGATGTAATGTTGAATCCTTAACAATAAACATATTCTGCAGTAACATGTCACTTCATATTTAAGTTATGTGGAAAACGTGCTTGAATTTTACCATAAGGTTGATGAAGGAAGAATTTTGAGTCTGCAGTGGGTTATAGATACACAACCGTTCTGAAGATTTCAGCCACACTTTGGCTGCACTGACAATTAGAAGTATAGAGAGCTGTCTGTGCTTGAACAGCCGGTTGGTTCCATTAGAGGTGACAGCTCTTGTCTTTTCCTTTGCTATCAGTAATGCTCGACTTGTGACTTGAGAATATGCTCTAATATAAAAATTGTGGGGGGAAAAAAAGAAATGGACAAGAGTTTAAGGCCAGGATTTTTAATTTAAAGTATGTATTTTAAGGTTTAGGCATACCATGATTTTAGGTCCAGTCAGAAAACCGGATACGGGGCAAAAATGAACCAACTGGAGTTACTATATGACTCCAGTCGGCTCATTGAAATGAATGATATATGGGTCCGGTCTGGCTGGGATACGGGAACACCCAGTTTTCACTCCCCCAGCCGGATCCAGTTCCCGTAGTCTCAAAACGTAGTGTGAACCCAGCCTTACCTGTTAATTGTGGCATATAAAAAAACACTTAACACAAACTAAAATATTAACTCTGTTACCTGAATAATAACCAAAAGTGTGGATAATTCAACCATTCACAGGGTTTATTTCCATTAACCCCTTCCCTCTTTGGCAATTTTTCATTTTTTGCACTTTGGTTTTTCCTCCTTCTAAAAATCATAACACTTTCAATTTTCCACCTAAAGATCCATATGAGGGCTTGTTCTTTGCACCAACAATTTTACTTTGTAATACCATTAATAATTTCACCACAAAATCTACTGCGAAACCAGAAAAAATGTATTTGTTAGGCAAAATTGAAAATAAATAAATAAAACATTTGATAATTTTTAGAGGCTTCCGTTTCTTCACAGTGCAGTTTTCGGTAACAATTGCCCGATCGGCAATGTCCAGCATTTGCCGTGGGTCCTGGTTGCTTGTAGCAACCGGGGCCCACCGGTATGATGCGCGCTCACCTGCTGAGCGCACGTCATACCTCGGGAGCCGCAAATGGACTTTAATGAACGTCCATTTGCTGCAAGGGGGTAAAGTTCAGACTATTAAAGTTAGGGCTGCACAATTTATCACAAAACAATCGAATCGTGTTATTAGACACTCGCAATTTGTGTGATTATGTGCCCATAAAATCCTTAGATTATTACCATGCCACTGAATTTCGGCAGCAGCCCTGCCCCAAGCCCAACTTCCATGTGTGTCTGGTGTAGTGCCATATTTTGTGTTTTGCCGTGGAATGTGTTACATGACTCAGCACTTTCCAGTGCTGAACTAAGACAGCTCCATTGGCCTACCATTGGTTCCTGGGGGGCTGGGATGTGCGCGTGTCACGTGACCACAAATATGCTGTCTCAAACACCATTCCTGTGATAGCAGAAGAGCTGCGGCTGCAATGTTATTCGCCCTGTGGCTGTAATGTAATTGATTCCCCCGCTATGGGGACCATGCGCACGAGGGTGTCATAAGCTGAGCGCAGCGGCTGGCATCTCCTACAGATCCCCCCGTGGGTGCATGGTCCTCATTTCGGGGAATGAATTACATTACAGCAGCAGTGCGAATAACATTGCAGCGGCGGCGCTTCGGCTATCACAGCAGGAGACATCCTCTTGCTGTGTTAGCCAAACTCACACTGAAGGGAACGGTGCTTGAGATGCATATTTGTGGTCACGTGGCACCCGCATTACCCCCCAGGAACCAATGGTAGGGGGCGGGTGTGCGCATGTGAGCCAATGGAGCTGTCTTAGTCCAGCACTGGAAAGTGCTGATTCATGTAACATTCCATGGCAAAACATAAAATATGGCACTACACTGGCTGTCCGCTACATCCCATCCGACCCCCGAGTCTGTATGGTCTACACTACTTCCCACTCAATCTCCGTGTGTATAGTGTCCAGTAACTCCCACCCAACCCATGTGTGTGTAATATTGTGTTGGGGTACAGGGGATACATAAAATAAAGCTGGTGATTACCTAGTCCATCTCCCTCGTTGGTCTGTCACAGATCCCATTATCCTTCGAGCAGTCCCAGTGACTTTTCTGTGCTTTCTTCTCACAAGACAAGCAGCTGGCTGCAGGACCTTCTCATTCATCAAATCACTGGAAGCAGCAATGTCCTCTCTTAGCCAGTGATTGGCTAAGAGGGAAGGTCCTACAGCTGACTGCTTGTCTCGGGAGAAGGAAGCACAAAGACACTGGGACTACTTGGAGGAGAACAGGATCTCCCTTTTAGCGTTACTTAGCACATTTCTTCAAGCCAGCACTCTGGAGCACTGGCTTGAAGAAGTCTGCTAAGTCACGCGAAATGGATGCCATCCCAGAGGTGCCCGTGCAATGTCTGAGATTACTTGACTGTGCACCCCAAGAATAAAGACTTTTGTACAGGAGTGGTGAGTGCCGCTGTCTTACCTTTTCTTCACACTGTGATATTTGTTATGGTCTGCAGACTCTCCAAGCAGAGCACCACTAGAATGTTACAGCAGGAACCCCTTCCCCTGTGAATACTATTCAGTGTATAGATAATGGTTGGATAGCCTGATCAAGGAGGCGGCTACTCTTTTCTTTGTACAGTCATCTTTTTATGTTTCCCTTGTGACCCAACACCATATTATATTTGGATATTATGGAATATTTGCTAATGGAAAAGCTGAAAATGAAATGGGGGGGGGGATGGAGGTGAAATGGGTGGATGGTCATGAAATTAGGAAATGGTCATGGATTTTGGGAGATTGGAAGTGGAATGGGCAAAATGATCATGAAATAGAGGGATTGAACGTGAAATGGGGTAGGTACATGTCATCATTTGTTTATTATATCGCAAAAGCATATCAAAATCAAAATATTAACCACTATATGATAATTTCCCTAAATCATTCACGCTAATTTAAGTGGATAGGCTGACTGGGGGTATGCTGCAGTATACCTAGGAAAACCTTTCTGCTGGTGTGTCAACATATACCACAGACATGCTACACTTTTCTAACCACAAAGAGCAGGAGGCAGGGAACACATAGATATAATGTGACCTATCGCTTCTATAAGTTACACAACAGGTTCCCTATACATTCACTGTTTCAATGTTAATACTGCACCTCACAGGAATTAGAGGGAGCCATGTTTTTATCAGGATCAGTGCTGCGTCTTAGGCTTCGAGTCTGTAAGATCCAATGGTCATCCATCAACATCAAAGGAAGATATTAAAATGGATCACATCCTACCTTGCACCATTGGGCCACTTTTTATTTCCTTTTAGTGTATTATCTTATTAAAGTCTCATAGATTTTGTTCATAATCCGCAGTTATGTTAATTTTTATTAGGACTAGGGATGTGTGGGATTTCTTCCATACAAGACAATGTAGACAGGAATAACAATTTGTGACTTCACATTTTAGCCTCCATTGTCTGTTATGCAGAAAATACTGCTTTGTAGTAAGAAATCCTACAAAAAAAACTAGTGAAGCGAATTTTCACAGATTAGTTTGCATTTACCTACGATAACAATCTTAAATGTTTTATTTTCAACGAGGTCTTTGGCATCTTTTTGTTTAGTTCTAATCTTCTGGTTCTAATTTAAGATTCTGCTTCTAATTTAAAACTCTGTTTAACATGTTTGTATGAACATCAGTCAGATACACTTTCAAATCTGGGATTACTCACTTTTTCCTACAAGCAACGACCTTATCACTATGTTCCTGCTTTCTTGTAAAGACCTTAAGACTTTCCTCCCACTGACACTGAAGCTAATTTTAGATTATTTTTCTAAGGTTTAACCACAACAAATAATTCCTTCTACAATGTGATAGTGTTCGGGACCCTCATTTAGGACCATCAGGATGAATAAGATTTTCGATTCTGAAATCTGGGGGTTGACTAATGCACGAGTATAGAGAAATAATGGTGGGTTAAAGCTAAAAAAGGCAAAAATGCTAATAATGTTGCATTTTCTGGAGAGTTCATGACTGTGTGTTTTTTTCCATACTATTACTGATCTAGAGGTCAGGACTAGAGATGTGGAGCACATGATCTATTACCAGTACTGCCAGGAAGCTACCTTTGGCAAACGTTTTATAAATTAAAAAATAAATGCACACTACTATACATGTACTATAATATGGCTCCTATTTACTACAGTGAGGGCCTTGCTCTATTTCTGTATGTCTCTGATTTCCTGAAGTGATTTTTTTTCTGTCCAATCTCATATACACAAGACACGTTATATCAATGCTTTTTTACCTTGGTGTTCTCCTCTAGAAGAATTGTATGTGAAACTATGTGTGGTATTACGGGTGGTGTAGGGAAATACCTTTTGACTTTGTGACGCCAGGGCACCATTATCCTATACACGGTCCAGCTTTTCCTGGGCCAGACACATGGAGTAAAGGAACACACCGACATCAGGTTACGGATAACTGTCTTTACTAAGCAGGGTGCAGATCGTATTACACCGACAGTAAGGTGCAGAGTGAGAGGATGCAGCGTATCCCCTTGGGGGCCCTGTTGCCTTGCTGGGACTTGTGGTGCTTTCACCCAATAATTTGATACTGACTTGAGAGATGTAAAGATTGATCCTGGTAGCTAGGATTCTGTCAAGTTCTTGTAGCTTCCTCCGCCAGGGCATGAACTTCCACCGTGCGGGTGATCCTTGCAGAATGACTGAATAGAGTAGATTTGATCTGGGCCTTCCCTCCGAGCACACAATACACCTTTACCACACTGTGGATCAGACTAAACTGGGGCAACTCCTCCCCCACTGTAACAATGCTGGATGTGGATCCACTGACCTGAGTGGCTGATGACATGAGCCGTATCGGGGAGTGGAGTCTAAGGTGCTGCTGGTCTTCACCAGAGCCTGCCGCAAGGCAGGATGAATTTGCTGCGGCAGGCAACACCCAGGTCACTACCCCCGATACGACTCGACCACAAAGGTAGCTGGGCAGGCTGCAAATGTGCGTAGTCAAATAATGTAGCGGAAGGGTCAGAACATGGGCAAGGCAAACAGACAGTATGTAACGCTTAATCTCAGGCAAATGGCACTGAATATCCGGCAGGGAAGAGTGGGAGGTGCAGGGACTTATAGAATAGTGTCAGGTGTTTCACATAATTATGGGCGTACTGGCCCTTTAAATTTCAGAGCTCCGGTGCGCACACGCCCTAGGAGACAGGGACATGCACGCCGGAGTTGAGAAGCAGAGGAAAAAGCAGCAGAGGAGTGTGGTAAGTGACGGGCTGGGATACGGATGCGGGCGCGTTCCGTAATGCAAATCCAAGCCCTGCCAGCAGCAGGGGAGAGGGGACAGTGAGCTCACGGCCAGGGGAAGTGGCCGAAGCGCAAGGTGTAACACCCACTACACTATATGGACTAGAATTTAGGGGTTCCCATTGGCAGGCAGGGTCACATGGGGGTATATTGCTCTCTGCTTAAAGGCACAGTAACACAAATAATATACATGAAGATAACAACAACAAAATAATTGCAAAAATATATTAATTCTTGGTTAAGTGCTGGAAGATAGTTAATATAACAATTAGTCCCTCAGTGGGTTCAACATCTGTGCTGCAGGTCTGCCCGAAGCAGTACAAAGCCACAGGACAGCCTCTGGTGCTGGGACACCACATATGTAGCTTATCTAAAAAGGGATGTGGCCTAAGATCTGACCAAAATTTGTCCAGAATGTTTTTTGCTAAGTTCTGCTGCAAACTACGCCAATGAATAAGTTGTGTAAAGATAGACAGGAGAATCTAAAGAAAGATGAACTAAGTTCATCAAATAGCATGAGCCATCTTGATAGATCTGATAAATTTTTAGACTATCTAGACCAGGGCTCAAGTCCTGCAGGAAGGCACAGGAACGGAGTTCCTGCACTTTTTCCAGAGCAGGAACACTGTTCCCATTAGCAGGAGTCCTGCAGGACTAGCCCTTGAGCGGAAATCATGGGTGAGTTCCCACACTTTTTTCCCCAGGACTTGACCCCTGATCTAGACTATGAGGCTCGCTAAGGGCACCCATCTATGAGATGGGTGCTTGTTTAGAGTGTAAATCGGCCCATCTAATAGGGCCAAAGTTTACACTGTCTAAACTTCAGTATATCTGAAAAGGGAAACAAAGGCGCTCCATAGGGTAAAAACACTAAGGCAGCTGGGCGGAAAGGGTAAGAGATCGCTTACTGCAGGTTATTGTGTATCCATATACATAACAATGGAATGAGCGTGTAGAGGAAAGATACGGTCCCGTCTGCAGGCTTCCTGCTACTGGATCATGGAGGCAGAAAAAGGACTTCAACAAAAAATGCTGAATCAAAATGGCGCTGAGGGGACCCACCACATCAAGAATGGTATTAAGAGTGAGTAGTTAATTCACAGACATCCAACGCGTTTAAAGGGTACTCTAGTCATACCACTGCCCCCTCACGATGTCATGCGGGGTTATGATGTCACGAACTCCCGGCGCCGGCTCCAGCGTTCGGAACAGTTTGATCAGCGGAGTACCCCTTTAACTGCGCTTCCTCAGGCATGTCTGTGAATAAACTACTCTTATATCATTCATGATGTGGTGGATCCCCTCAGCGCTGTTTCAATTCTGTCTCAATTAACATTAGTATAACTGCCTCTATGTATTACGTAAGAACTGTAAGGTAGTGAAAACATATACAGTATATAAATTCAGGAAATATCTTGACTTTTATGTGTTCTGAGTAATATTTACGGAACCCCTCTCTAAGGATCCAAGATTCTCTATTCATAGCTGGTAATTTCTGCACCTTATTCTCCACACTGACATGATGAGAATTTATGTCTATGAATTTTATTATATAAAATAAATATTGATTATGTTTCTTGTCCTCTCTCTTCAGAATTCATAACCAATGTTGTCATCACTGTTCATAATCTACAGTTTATTACATTAAAGCTGATTTTCATGAATTGGCCTAAGGTAGACACACTGCAATATGTTTGGTTCTGCTGCAGGAATTCCATTAAAGTGAATAATCAATTAATTTCTGTCGAATTTACTGCAGAATTTTCAAGCAGAATTCCGTGCAGAAATTCTGCCGTGTGAATATAGCCTTACATTTAATGATGTAGAAGATGCAAAGTCCCCCCTTTGTTAGCAGATTTAGATCCTGTTTACACCATGCTGTCCAAACAAGAAGAAAGAGAGTAAGTATTAGATACAACGGGAGCAAAACATAAATTTAAACCTTTTCATGCACAAATAAAAGAGCAAGCAACTGTGAGAATATAAAAAATATTCTAACATGGGGTTGCCAAGGCATTGCATTTCACATCCAGATAAAGAAAAAAAGTTTTTTCTAATCTGGCAAATTTTGATGTACATATGTTTAAGAAGATTAGAACATTGTGTTTGCAGATACAGTGTTATATTGCCTTCACAGCAATCCCACCAACACAATAGAATCCACACAAATGATAGTAAAAGCATATTAGAACAATCACAGGCATCTGTAGAAAACAGACACACATTTAAATAGACAGTATAGAGAGAGGGGTGTGGGACACTGACGCTAGCTTTGATTTGCCTGGCATTCCAGCCTCCTGATTGGCCTACTCCCCCTGCCCATCGCAAAGACAGGTGGCACCATGCCACACAATATTCATCCCCGTGGCAAGTAGGGAAAGCAGTGCAGCAGAAGACTGGAGCCGTGCAGGGGACAGGACACCCATTCCAAAACAATGGAATAAACAACAAAGGTGTGAATTATATCTGATTCTGCCATGTACTCATGGACGTAACTATTTCTATGTGCATTATTTCTGTTCTGTGACCTTACTTCATCCCTATACTGTGACATTATTGTCAACATTATTCCTGTACTTTAGTATTAAGCCCCATTCACATCACCAGTCTACCAAACATTGAGATACTAGAGAAAAGGTATGATGATGTATATCCTGTGGCAGGGGCGGACACAGACAGTAGAAGAAGAAAAGAAGAAAAAAAAGTACTATGCCATAAAATTGCACTGCAACTCACATTAATCTGCAGCATTAGGTAGGCACCAGTTCCCCCACATTAGGTAGCATAGTTTCCCCACATTAGGTAGCAGTTTCCCCACATTAGGTAGCATAGTTTCCCCACATTAGGTAGCATAGTTTCCCCGCATTAGGCAGCATAGTTTCCTCACATTAGATAGCATAGTTTACCCCACATTAGGTAGCATACATTCCCCACATTAGGTAGCAGTTCCCCACATTAGGTAGCATAGATTCCCCACATTAGGTAGCATATATTTCCTACATTAGGTAGCAGGTTCCCCACCTTAGATAGCATAGTTTCCCCACATTAGGTAGCATAGTTTCCCCACATTAGGTAGCAGTTTCCCCACATTAGGTAGCAGTTTCCCCACATTAGGTAGCAGTTTGCCCACATTAGGTAGCATAGATCCCCACATTAGGTAGCATAGACTTCCTACATTAGGTAGCATATATTTTCTACATTAGGTAGCATAGATTACCCACATTAAATAGCATAGTTTCCCCACATTAGGTAGCATAGACTTCCCACATTAGGTAGCATAGATTCCCCACATTAGGTAGCAGATTCTCCATATTAGGTAGGATAGCCCCCCCCAACACAGAGACAGACATACACACACAGACACACTTACCTGGCCTGCACAGCACTTCTCCTCTCCAGCGGTGGCCTGACGAGTGATATCACTGACGTCCTCCTATGTGGGTCTGCAGAGGAATGTCACTTGCGCAACTTCCCTCGTCAGACCCAGGTCTGCCAGCGGCAGACTCTCTGTCTAAAGTGCCCTCTGCGCTATTATGTGCAGCGGCCACTTTAGAACATTGAACCTACTTGGCACCAAAAAAAAAAAAAAAGGAGAAGCAAAGTGCCGCCCCTGAAAAGTCCATTATAGTCAATAGTCCCACTACAGGTATGCCATGGCATACATCTGCATAACTTTTTTACCAAATCCTGATGTATCATCTTGTTTCTAGTGTAGTAATTTCTACCCCACCCCCTTTAGCCAATAACTTGGCCCCTCTAAAAATTCATCCCTCTTGCTCCATGAAGGGGGCGGAGTTATTGTCTGTATGGGGCAGAGTTATCACCACAGTTGACAGGAGAGAGAATTGCACATACAGCAGTAGCCGCCTCCAGCGCTCATAAGAAGAAAATACCATACTAGCAACAATATCAATATATCTGGAACTGCTGCACCAATTGTTACCCAGAAAGAATATTATAAACAGGGTCACCCAAACTATCTACTTAAGTATATTTAGTTTAGGGCGGATGACCCTGCTGTTAGTTTCCCTTTATGCTTTCATGTTCTAAACTCTGCTGAAATTTACTGCTGACATGGGCATGGTGGATTGGGAACCCATTTGAAATTCTAAAATGGGGCCTCCATGAATGTACCCTTATTTTTTGCCTATTGCTGTCTTTACATGTTGCTGTCATATCACACTTTTTTGTAAATATCTTCACAAACTTATCATAGGTGTTAATTTGGCACTGCCATAAACAACATAAAGCGCATATTCTAAATAAAAGATAAAGTGGGGTTTATTTTCACGTACAGCACGTTTTGAAGCTGGTCGGGCTACTTCCTCAGGGTGGTGTTAGACCACTGAGACCCTCTCACAATTTTCCGAAAAGGGCCCCTTCACTACCTGTGCAGAGTATTGGAACGCACTCCATGCACTGTTTGTAGGTGCAGAAGAGATACCTATGTACATCGCTCGTGCATCACTGGAGCTCCCATAGACAATGCATGAAGAGCATGTTGCCAAAACATGCTACATGCAAAGTGAAATAGGGGGTCCCGTTCTGGAGATCATGGGGGGTCTTAGTGGAAGAACCCCCTGCAATTGGACCTCCCTAATCCTGCACATAGTAGATAAGTTTTAAAGTAGTGGAGTACCCCTTTAAACTATAGGCACTGTAAAAGATGACATTTTTTATTTCAATAACAACACAATTCAGGCTGTAGAATAACTCCCTGTTATTAGGAAAAATGGGCAGCATGGCGGCTCAGTGGTACCTATAATGTGCTGGGGCCCTAAAAAAAATTGGGATTCCCATTGGGAACAGGGACTGATGAAAATGGAGACAAATTTTGTACAGCGTTGTAGGATATGTCAGCACTATACATGTAACAGAAATTAAACAGGAAGTCTTTGCTTGGACATCTGACATCAGTTAGCAGCAGCAGTCGATAGGATTGTACCATCTATATACAGGCGGGCAAAGATTGCTGGGACCAAAGTTCTTACCCATTGCTGCATTCTTGGCGTGGTGGGAAATCTGTCAAGGAATTCATGAGAGGCAAGCATGCATGCTGTTCAACTTACTATAGCTTGTAATGGAAAAGAAAAGTAGATTAAGATTTAATCACTGTCAGCGTCATCTCATTAAATATGTCTATGAAAATAAAGCTCACCCATATGGGGCCAACTTTTAAACAGTGTAATATTTTAATATGGACTTTTATAAAGACAGAAAGGCAATTGATATGTTTCATTGCTTGGTTATTCTTGCTCGATGTTGGACTTTAGCCCATTAAATTACACTTATGGAATGGTTCCAAGAGTTTACTTACTATAAAAAGATTGTGAAAGACATCAGTGAGCAGATGCCAATAACATAAGGGACTGTGAGGCATGGAAATGAGCATTGTAATATTTATTAGAGGAGCCTGACTATTTGTCAAAATTTATTTCTAATTGAAAAAGTCATCTATTGTGATGTACATATGTTCAGTATGGGGATTTATAAGGGGAACATTTTAGGAGACAGCTGTCATTTGAGCTTTTACTGTAGTCATATGCTGAAATAGAACTTATTCAGTCTTTCCATGATTTCCATAAGAAAGTTAAAGGTTAGGACCTCTTAATAAATTAGTTTCTGGACAACCTTTACTTTCAACAAACTACCTATCATATTAAACCACTATACACATATAAATTTTTTGAAACTTGACACGTGGTATATTGTTAAAGAGGATCTATCTGAGCCTATCTGGGAAATACCATCACGTTCGCTGTCTATAGGGCCTTGGAACACTGCCAGGTGCTGAACCCGCCAATGCACGATGGTCACGGTCATGGTATGCCCTGGTATACATATTTGGTGCACTCTCTTCATTCTGCTGACAGTTTTGTTCCTGTTCTTGGGATCAGTGGTGGTCCCAGGGGTCAGACGGCCACGATCAGCTTATTATTCCCTATCATGTTAATAGATGGTAACCCCTTTAACCCTTTACAAGCAGCTATTTCAACTTCTAGTAATTAAAATATATAGTGATACCGGAGGTATATACAAAGTGAATGTAAGGAAATTACACATAAAGGTTCAAGAGTAATAGAAAGAATAACTCTCAGGTGACAAAGCTAAAAAATAATTAGACAAAGGTATTAGATCAATAAAATAGACAGGATTAGTTAAAAATATCAAATAATCGGCCCTTGTAGCAACTCCAATAACTGTGACTAAAAAAAGAACATAAAGTGCTATCTAAAACATATATGCAATACAAGTATCCACTTTATATAACAGAGATTTTGCTCATGTATTAATCAGAGAGATTTCTTGCAACTTCCCATTGTGTAACCTGATTTTGGGGAAAATATGTTTTATCTGGTGCACGTAAGATGCAGTCTGTTATAGTTCTGGGAGTATTGAGTATTCTAACGCGAGTATCCATGGAAGCAAGCTATATGCCCTGAGTATGGAGAGAAATGAAGTATTGTCCTCCTGATGCGGGAGGGGGGCAGTCCTGTGTGGTATCCCGGTACCGTATGGTATACCGTACCTTGTATGGTGGTCCCCAAAGTCAGAGTTACTTCGTTCCACTAGCATCCTCCGGATGGGATAGCCCCAAGTTACCTCTTCCTTCTTCAATTTTGTGATGTTTATATGTATATGTAATTATATATTTAGTTGTCTATATAGTGTCGCAGGACCTTAGGTCACATGACTAATGTTACTTCTTTAGGTTATGCTTAAGGACCTTCCGAGGTCACCTGGTATGGTCACATGTCAGACCATAATCCTTTGTAAGGAGAATTGACATATGGTATGGACAAATGAGCTTAAGGCCAGCCGCTGCCCATATAAGGGAGCTGCAGCCAATGATTGCTCTCTTGGGTGCTGGACGATCAGAGAGAGAGAGGAGGTCCGTGTTACTTTCAAAGACAAGACCAGGCCAGAAGCCTGCAAATTCCGCAACTTGCGAAACTGTGAGTTTAACTTCCAATCCTCGCTAAAGCTAGCGTGACTACTGGACCTAATACCAATCCCCTAAATCCAGTGGAACAGCGCATATTATCCTTCTAAGCTCTATAAAACTCAAGGGGTCCCAACCAGCTGTCAAACTCCAAATATACTTTGTTACATGGACTGTTCCTGTTTAATCCTGCATAAAAGCTGCAGTAAAAGTTCCGACAGTTTTCTGCAAAATCTCCGGTTGTGGACAATCATTTATTTAATACCTCCCTATCGCTCTTGGGATGGTTTGGCGATAGGACAAGCATATACAGAGGAGCCCTCACCCTGGCGTCATTAGTGATAAGCGTTAAACAAGCACCCTTTAGTTACCGCACAGTGACACCCCATATACCCTACACCCCCAAGCTACCACACCTGTATCTCCTAAAGTCGGTTTGTACACTCATAGCAGTGAGTGGTGCATAGCACTAATTTTCTCTGAATAGGAGATACAAAACTGTCACCCCCCCCCCACGTCACCGAGGACCATACATAATTTCTCTCCTTCCTCAGGGCATATAGCTTGCTTCTATGGATTCTCATGTTAGAGTAATAGTACTCACAGAACTGTAGCAGACTGCATCTTATGTGTACCAGATAAAACTATCTTTACGTCCACATCGAGTTACAGGTTCTGATTTAGGTACATTCACATTGCAGTTTGTCTCCGGCAGTGTGAAGCCTGTTATTTTAGTATCGCCAATAGCGGGAGAAAAAAAATTAGTGCTTTCACCTTCTTTTTCTCCCGCTATTCCCTCTGAAAATAGGGGCGGCCGACTGACCCCATTGACTATAATGGGGTCCATCGGTATCCGTTATTGCCCATTATGACCCATCAAAATGACGGCCATCAAACTCCAAAAAAAATAAAAATTAGAATTTGATGGTCGTTCGTGACGGGGCATAACGGTAGTGTGAAAAGGTAGTGTGAAAATGATAGTAGTGTGAAAATGAGCAATTTCTTTATATTATATAAAGTGGAAACTTGTATTGTGTCGATCCCCATACAAAGCAGCTGCCGACATGCCCCTTCCATGTATCTCTATGGGAGAGCCGGAGATATAGCGTTCAGGTAGCATTACATATATATGTATTTATATAAATATGTGTACACGATCATGTTTGTAGAGATAGGCTGGGCCTTATATAATGCCTTTAACTTTTTGTTAGATGAGGGGACGTGCTGCACAGGATGTAGTATTTATATGAACTTATTTGAATGTATTTATTTGTTGTTATAGACTATTTTATCCACAAAAACTTTAATTCACGTGATCCATTCATACCAATTTATTTTACATGAACTGAATCAACTAAGTGTTTTAGATATATTAAAGTATTTTCTATGCATATCTATGTACTCATTTTAAACTAAACTACTAAGTAACTTATAATGCTGTCAATATAAGTGAATGGAAAAATAAAAATGTTGTGGGTTTTAGAATGTGGTGTAAGTGGAATTTTTTTATTTTAAAAAAGTAGTATGAGATAAACAAGCCATATCTATGGCATCAATGTAATTATATTGACCCAAATAATAAATCTTTAATGTTATTTATGTCACATGACGATTGCATTATAAACAAAACAATGGCAGAAGTGCTTTTTATTTTTCTTTCTTTTTAAATCCTGTCTCTCCCCATGACCAAAGCTTAATAAAAATCATGCAACAAAGTATATGTACCCCAAAATGGTTCCATTAAAAAGTACAACTTGTCCTACAAAAAACAAGCCTTTAGATGGCCGCATGATGGCTTGTCTTTTGCAAGACAAGTTGTACTTTTTTGCCTTTCAACTTTATTGTAACAACTGCAAAATACAGTAATGTGAAAACTTTGTGTGAATTAAGATTTCCAATAACTCTGTAAAAAACAGTATCATTAATGAAATATTTGCCTTTTGCTGTGATGATACTATAGTAGGATAAAACACAAGACAGAGCTTCTCATTGGGCAGTATGTTTTGTATGGTTGGCACTACAGGTGAGTTGCATAGGCGGATCACTCACCTTGTAAGGTTGTGTTTGGCACACAACAACTTGAGAGCCTTTTGATGTATTCAGAGTTAGCAGGGTGGCGGTGCAGCCGTCCGGATATTTCGAGTGTATCCTCACTCGATAGTAGATTCAGTAAGTAGTAGAGAAAAATTTCCGGGTGATTGGCGCAATCCGCATGACGTACAAAATACAAAGTATGTGTCACGATGCCAGCTGGCAGGTAGTGGATCCTCTGTGCCAGAGAGGGATGGGGAGGACCGCGCTAGTGGACCGGTTCTAAGCCACTACAGGTTTTCACCAGAGCCCGCCGCAAAGCGGGATGGTCTTGCTGCGGCGGTAGTGACCAGGTCGTATCCACTAGCAACGGCTCACCTCTCTGACTGCTGAAGATAGGCGAGGTACAAGGGAGTAGGCAGAAGCAAAGTCGGACGTAGCAGAAGGTCGGGGGCAGGCGGCAAGGTTCGTAGTCAGGGGAGATAGCAGAAGTTCTGGTACACAGGCTATAAACACACAAAACGCTTTCACTAGGCACAAGGGCAACAAGATCCGGCAGGGGAGTGCAAGGGAGGAGCTCAGATATAGCCAGGGAACAGGTGGGAGCCAATTAAGCTAATTGGGCCAGGCACCAATCATTGGTGCACTGGCCCTTTAAGTCTCAGGGAGCTGGCGCGCGCGCGCCCTAGAGAGCGGAGCCGCGCGCGCCAGCACATGACAGCAGGAGACGGGAACGGGTAAGTGACCTGGGATGCGATTCGCGAGCGGGCGCGTCCCGCAGTGCGAATCGCATCCCCAACGGCCGTGACAGAGCAGCGCTCCCGGTCAGCGGGACTGACCGGGGAGCTGCAGGGAAAAAGACGCCGTGAGCGCTCCGGGGAGGAGCGGGGACCCGGAGCGCTAGGCGTAACAGTACCCCCCCACTTAGGTCTCCCCTTTTTGTTGTCCGGTGGCTGCCTCCCCTGGGATGAGGACACCGGGAAGGAATGGATGGTTTCCTCAATGGCAGGCAGTACAGCAGGAGTAGGAATGGGGAGGGAGGGCAGAGGGTGAAGCTTGGCACGGGGCAGGAAGACACAAGGACGGGAGCCATGAGGTGACACCGAGGCTTGCCTGATGGGACTGGGAGGGAGGGAGAGGCATTTCCTGTGGCAGGCAGTGTCCTTAATGACCTTAGGGGGACCAGATACAGGAGGAACCACAGGGTCACGGCAGGGATTACTGGGAACCGGTTGAAGGCAGTCCTTGGAACAAGAGGGACCCCAACTCTTGATCTCCCCAGTGGACCAGTCCAGGGTTGGGGAATGGTGTAGAAGCCAGGGTAGTCCAAGGAGAATTTCGGAAGTGCAATTGGGAAGGACCAAAAATTCGATTTTCTCCTGATGAGGTCCGATGCACATTAGGAGGGGCTGCGTGCGGAAATGCACGGTGCAATCCAACCTGGCTCCGTTGACCGCGGAAATGTGGAGTGGCTTGACAAGACGGGTCACCGGAATGCGGAATTTATTCACTAAGGACTCCCGAACAAAATTCCCAGAGGCACCAGAGTCCAGGCAGGCCACGGCTGAGAGGGAAGAGCTGGCTGAAGTAGAAATCCGCACGGGTACCGTGAGACGTGGAGGAGCAGACTTGGAACCAAGAGACGCCACACCCACGTGAGCTGGGTGCGTGCGTGCGTTTCCCAGGCGTGGAGGACGGATAGGGCAATCCACCAAGAAATGCTCGGTACTGGCACAGTACAGACAAAGATTCTCTTCCTTACGGCGATTCCTCTCTTCCAGGGTCAGGCGAGACCGATCCACTTGCATGGCCTCCTCGGCGGGAGGCCTAGGCGCAGATTGCAATGGAGACTGTGGGAGAGGTGTCCAGAAATCTAAGTCTTTTTCCTGGCGGAGCTCTTGATGCCTCTCAGAAAAACGCATGTCAATGCGAGTGGCTAGATGAATGAGTTCATGCAGGTTAGCAGGAGTCTCTCGTGCGGCCAGAACATCTTTAATGTTGCTGGATAGGCCTTTTTTAAAGGTCGCGCAGAGAGCCTCATTATTCCAGGAAAGTTCAGAAGCAAGGGTACGGAATTGTATGGCGTACTCGCCAACGGAGGAATTACCCTGGACCAGGTTCAGCAGGGCAGTCTCAGCAGAAGAGGCTCGGGCAGGTTCCTCAAAGACACTTCGAATTTCCGAGAAGAAGGAGTGTACAGAGGCAGTGACGGGGTCATTGCGGTCCCAGAGCGGTGTGGCCCATGACAGGGCTTTTCCAGACAGAAGGCTGACTACGAAAGCCACCTTAGACCTTTCAGTAGGAAACTGGTCCGACATCATCTCCATGTGCAGGGAACATTGCGAAAGAAAGCCACGGCAAAACTTAGAGTCCCCATTAAATTTGTCCGGCAAGGACAGGCGGAGGCTAGGAGTGGCCACTCGCTGCGGAGGGGGTGCAGGAGCTGGCGGAGGAGATGATTGCTGCTGAAGTTGCGACTGAAGTTGGCGCACAATGGTGGACATTTCCGACAGCTGGTGGGTTAGATGGGCGATCTGTCGGGATTGCTGGGCGATCACCGTGGTGATATCCGAGATATAAGGCAGAGGGACCTCAGCGGGATCCATGGCCGGATCTACTGTCACGATGCTGGCTGGCAGGTAGTGGATCCTCTGTGCCAGAGAGGGATGGGGAGGACCGCGCTAGTGGACCGGTTCTAAGCCACTACAGGTTTTCACCAGAGCCCGCCGCAAAGCGGGATGGTCTTGCTGCGGCGGTAGTGACCAGGTCGTATCCACTAGCAACGGCTCACCTCTCTGACTGCTGAAGATAGGCGAGGTACAAGGGAGTAGGCAGAAGCAAAGTCGGACGTAGCAGAAGGTCGGGGGCAGGCGGCAAGGTTCGTAGTCAGGGGAGATAGCAGAAGTTCTGGTACACAGGCTATAAACACACAAAACGCTTTCACTAGGCACAAGGGCAACAAGATCCGGCAGGGGAGTGCAAGGGAGGAGCTCAGATATAGCCAGGGAACAGGTGGGAGCCAATTAAGCTAATTGGGCCAGGCACCAATCATTGGTGCACTGGCCCTTTAAGTCTCAGGGAGCTGGCGCGCGCGCGCCCTAGAGAGCGGAGCCGCGCGCGCCAGCACATGACAGCAGGAGACGGGAACGGGTAAGTGACCTGGGATGCGATTCGCGAGCGGGCGCGTCCCGCAGTGCGAATCGCATCCCCAACGGCCGTGACAGAGCAGCGCTCCCGGTCAGCGGGACTGACCGGGGAGCTGCAGGGAAAAAGACGCCGTGAGCGCTCCGGGGAGGAGCGGGGACCCGGAGCGCTAGGCGTAACAGTATGCTGGTAAAAATCCAAACGTTCTTTTATTTGCTTGAGTCAGACGCGTTTCGAGGTTTCTTTTATTTTGCTGTGGGGAGACATTGTAGAGTAAAAGTAACTTAAGGACAATACAAAAGAAGAAACAACTGTTTGCTATTCCTAGCTTTCTATGTTAATAACATTAACACCAAGCAATTGTTTGAAATGCCAGTCTGTAAACTGGAAATCATTGTGTAACATTTTTCTAGTCTCTAAATGAGTTGTAGTAATAAAGATGCCCCATATCATATTGAAAGATTTATTTTTTTTTGCGCTGTTATTTTATTCAGTTTTTCATGCAACAAATCCATGTGGAACACACAATTCAATGCCCCAAAAAATAAGATCATAGATAATGGTTTGTCTGTGATCCAAGGATACATTTTCCGGCAATGCAGAGAATTTGCAGATATATTATACTGAACTTGTAAGAATATCCCAAATAGTGCCCAAGCAGGAGTCAGTAGAAACTACATATTTAACTTCCAGTTCCTGCAAAGGAGAACTTGAACCTTTCTCCAGAAATGTTTTGTTTTTATGCAGCCCTATAAACAGTGTGTTAGATCTGCTTCTTGAATTTTACATTCTGGACATCTAGAAGAATGAGCCATCCCTATTAGATCTTGTCTTTTGGGGGAAAAATAACCTTTTTGTCATAACTTAAAGGGAACCTGTTGTCACTTTTATGCTGCTTAACCCCTTAAGGGCCACGGCTTTTTCCGTTTTTGTACTTTCATTTTTTCCTCCTCACTCTTTAAAAATCCTAACCTTTTCAATTTTGCACCTAAAAATCCATATGATGGCTTATTTTTTGCGCCACCAATTCTACTTTAAAGTGACATCAGTCATTTTACCCAAAAATCTACGGCGAAATGGGAAAAAAATCATTGTACAACGAAATTGAAGAAAAAACGCCATTTTGTAAATTTTGGGAGCTTCTGTTTCTATGCATTAAATTATTCGGTAAAAATGACACCTTATCTTTATTCTGTAGGTCCATACGATTAAAATGATACCCTACTTATATAGGTTTGATTTTGTTGTACTTCAGTAAAAAATCATAACTACATTCAGAAAAATGTATACGTTTAAAATTGTCATTTTCTGACCCCTATAACTTTTTTATTTTTCCGCATATGGGGCAGTATGGGGCTCATTTTTTGCGCCGGGGTCTGAAGTTTTTATCGGTATCATTTTTGTATTGATCGGACTTTTTGATCGCTTTTTATTCATTTTTTCATGATATAAAAAGCGGGGGTGATTTTAACTTTTATTAATGAAAGTGTTAAATCACATTTATAAACTTTTTTTTCTACACTTTTTTTTTGCAGTGTTATAGCTCCCATAGGGACCTATAGCACTGCACACATTGATTGCCAGGACTGTTCACTGCAAAGCCATAGCTTTGCAATGATCAGCGTTATCGGCGGTCGATTGCTCAAGCCTGAATCTCAGGCTTGGAGCAATCAATCGCCGATGGGACACGCCGGAGGCAGGTAAGAGGACCTCCGCTCGTGTCCCAGCTGATCGGGACACCGCATTTTCACTGCGGTAGTCCCGATTAGCCCCGCTGAGCAGTCGGGCAGCTTTCACTTACCTTTTAGACGCGGCATTCAACTTTGAAGGCCGCGTCTAAAGGGTTAATAGCGTGCGGCACCGCGATCGCTGCCGCGCGCTATTAGGGGGGGTCCCGGCATCAGATACATGTTATATCGCGGGAGCCAGCCAAGGACGTAAATATACGTCCTTGGTCGTTAAGGGGTTAAAGAGTACATCTCATGATATTGTTAAATTTTATAATGCTCCCAGTTCACTGCCCCATCATGATAAACCACCCCCTGCCTTATTTATTATTTGTTAGCTTTCTACCTTGATATTGCTCTGTATGTTCTGCTCAGTCAGATTCACAGACTAGGAAGGGGCATTCCCCAGCAGGCGTGACATCATCTGAAACCATACAGGGGAGAACTTCTTCTCTCACTCTGCTCCACACAGCCCAGACCAGTTCAGTGTGAACAGCGTGCGGGTGTGTCCCTTTGTGTGCTCCAGAGACATCCAGCAGACCAGAGCAGAGTAGGTGTTTCCATCAGCCTCCATGGGCCTCCACCTCCCGTTCTTCCAGGCTGGGGGGGGGGGGGGGGGGGGGAGGAGAACAAACTGCGACAGCCATTATTCCGGCCGAAGGAAGAAGATCTAGCAGTGTCTGCAGCAATGCAGGCTTTGCTCCTCCGGCAACAGGTGCCAGCCAGAGATCCAGTGGAAGGAAGGCGAGGAGGAGGAGCATTGAGATATGGGCGGAAAGAGGGCCCAAGGAATCCAGCGCGACCTTCTGTTCCCGCATGACCGCACGCTTTTCAGAGTATGAGCGGTGTGGTAAGGAGCTGAGGTTGGCCAGGGAAGACCTGCTTGGACTTCAGAATCTAGCAAGCACAGGATCCAAAAAGAACAGGCCAGAACAAAAGAAGATGATTATAGTGCTGAAAAGCGTGATTGTGAAGCTGGAGGAGCGGAGGGCAAAAATCCTGGAAGGGAGCGGTCTCTTCCTGGAGTAGCTGATGAATGAGGATTGGTTTGCCGCCATGAAATCCCCAGGTAAGATGAAGGTGGATGATGGGGAGAGTAGTGGCGGTGAAGAAAGTGAGGATGGTGGTGGAGTAAAGGAGGAGGAGGAGAAGGTGGAAGAAAGTGTACAGGTGGTGGAGGAAGATGCTGTGCCTATTTCTACTCCCTGTGTCACCACCCAGGACAGCTACATTGAGCCGGCACAGGTGGTGCTTCCTCTAAGTGATAGTGAAGAGGAGGATGTGGAGAGTGAGGCTGGTGGATTGCTGAGGGCTAAAGTGATTCAGGAGTCCCCAGCCCACCTCCAGAAGATCCAAGAATCCATACAATATGTGTTTGTTCCTTTCCAGCAGTCTGGGCCAGCTGCAAAGCTGGTGCAGGCTGCTGGGTCCCCCAGACTGCCAGACCCCGTTTCTGTGGTGGAACGGAGCCAGTATGGGGGATGCAGCATGGCATCAGAAAAGGCTGTGGACACAATAGATGTGAAGCCCACCCATCCTGCCAGTAGGGAGGGGCAGGATGGGCTCATGGTTGGCAGTGGCGAGGTGATTTATGCTGCCGTGTGCTCAGGGGCAGTTCCCTGAGTGCTGTGGACATTACCAGCGCTGCGGGGCACTCCCCTGTGAGGGGGGGGAGTGTCCGGGTGCCTGTGGCAGAGAGTGGTAGGTCCGTGTGCTCAGGGGGCGGTCCTCCGAGTATAGTGTGTTCTGCGGGCACTGCGGGGCACTCCTCTGTGAGGGGGGGAGTGTCCAGGTGCCGGAATCATCCGCAGAGCCCGTGCGGTTTGGCAAAGCAGGTGCTGGCATTGTGGGAGGAGCTGGGGCGCCTGGTGGGGCAGCCCCAGACTCAGGTAATAACCTCAGCCATGGAGGAGGAGCCATCAGCATCGACCCCAGCAGCTAAGCTAAAAGACTATACTAAAGCCAGCCATACTATAAGTCCCAGCCAGCCCAGAATCTATTAGTAAGGACAAGAGTGCAAGATGTGAGATTGATGGGTGTAGTAGTGTTGTGGGTGAGAGGAGTGTATGAGGGAGTGTCAGTGGAGTGAATGTTGATGGGAGTGCTAGATGTATAGATGGAATTAAAGAGGATGAGAGTGTGGTGTGAATGGTGTTATTGGTGGTTCTGGGTCTGGTCCAGATGCCCCCCCCGGTAGTCACTGCTCCTAGGAGCTATGCTAATGTTGCTGCCAGGGGTTCAGGGGGGACCCTGTCTCCTTCCGGCCCTGTGGGCCATTTGCAACAGCGTCTCCTGGAGGCTCTACACAGGGGTGACAGGTTGATCCAGGTAGAGGGAAGGGGTGAGGTCGACCTGTCTTTCTGGATAGAGAGGCACGGTTTGGGGGCTTTCCAAGAGCGGAATGGGGAGGTGGACTGGTCCCTCCCGACACCTGGACCGGACAATAACCATAGGAATTTTGTTCATCTGATTTGGAGGGGCGAGGATGCGTGTCCACCTTGTGCTAAAAGTGGTTGAGATCCTCCTTCAGATGGAATTCAGAGCGAGTTTGATGTCAGTTTTGTTCGGCCAGAGGGTCTTGAACTCTTCTGATCAAACTACGAAGTGGCGAAGAACGAGCCCGGCTGGCGGGATTTCCCATCAGAACTCTGTCAAGAAAGTGACCGTTTTAACCCGTAACGAGTCGCATTCTTGTTATGACATCATGACCTGGCTCGGACAGTAAGGGGATGTGCCGGACATGCCCAAGAAAAACTTTGATGAGCACGGGATCTGGTCCGGGGCCTGGACGTTTTCCGTCAAACTCAAGCGTTCTGGGAGTACGGTTGCCCACATTCCGTCAGCTGCCTTCCTTGGACGTGATAGGATCCAGGTCTTCTACCAGGGACAGCCTAAGGTCTGTCACAGGTGTGGCAGCCCAACCCATTTTAGCGCAGCCTGTACTGTGCAGGTCTGCACTTTGTGTGGTGGGGTGGGTCATCTGGCCGCATCCTGTAAGCAGATCTGGTGCCACCTGTGTGGTGTCCTCGGACACCCTTTCAGCCGCTGTCCTGGCGGCCACTCCGGCTGAGGAGAGCTGTGAAGTTGCCTCGGCTGGGGAGGGTACGGGCAGGGATGGGGGCACAACAGGGCGGAAAATCGTAGGAGTAGGGTGCTAGAGAGTGCCCAGGTGGTGGGGGTAGCTTCAGCCCCTGCTCCTAAAGCTGACCCTGTAACCGCTGAAGCCCTGGAGGAGAACGTGCTGGATGAGGAGATCAGGAGGCTTCACAGAGAGGAAGGCAATATGGCCGACCCTTCCGATTCCTCCCACTATGAAAGTGTGGATGAGGAGAGTGGGGAGAGGCCCAAAAAGAAAGACAAGGGCAAAAGAAAAGGGAGAAAGAAGAGGTCTTAGCCCAAAAAGAAAGACAAGGGCAAAAGAAAAGGGAGAAAGAAGAAGTCTGAGCCCTGGCCCTTGTACTACGGGCCAGGTCCAAAATGGAGGCCTGACTCCCCCCCCCCCCCCTCTGATTGACCTGTCAAACCGGTACCTTGTCCTCGATACCATCTCCTACCCCTCCTTGGGGGAAGGTGAGGGCGAGGTGCCCTGGGAGAAAGAGCCTCTGGGGGAACTGGGCCCTGTCCTGTTGAGGCACCCTCCTCAGAGGGCAGGGCTAGACCAGGGCTGGACGGAGACAGGGATAATATGGATCAATCTGAGTGTAAAAAAAGATCCAAGAGTGGTCCTGCCCTCTCATCTTCTTCGGGGGATGAGGGGGCCAAAAAGAAAGGGAAGAAAAGGTAAAGGGTTTGGCCATCTAATTTAATCACCCTGTATGGCGGCACTCACCCCATTGACGCTAGAATCTATTAATTGTGCCAGCATAAAGTCAGATACGACTAGATTTGCAGCCATTGATTTTCTAGGCCGTGTTGAAGCTAACATTTTCTTTTTACAGGAGACCAGGTTGTCAGATCTAGCCTCTCTGGTTAAAGTCAGAAGAGAGTGGAGGCGCAGTCCCTCCCACTGGTCTCTTGCGGCTGAGCCGTATACTGAGGTGGCAGTCCTTTTTACTGCTCCTGTTGAATGCCGATAGGTTATTGAATTAGAAATGGGGAGGTGCCTGATCTTAGATGTCTTCATGAAGGGACAATAGCTTCCGCTCATGAATAGTGTTGAGCGGCATAGGCCATATTCGAATTCGCGAATATTCGCGAATATATGGACGAATATTCGTCATATATTCGCGAATATTCGCATATTCGTCATATTCGTCATATTCTTGTTTTATTTTCGCATTGACGAATATTCGCGTATACGAAAATTAACATATGTGAATATTCGCATATGCGAACATTAGCATATGCTAATTTTCGCATATGCGAATTTTCGCACGACAGTCTCACACAGTAGTATTACAGCCTTCTTTACACCACACAAGCTGGAAGCAGAGAGGGATGATCACTGTGAGGTGTACTGTGAAAAAAAAAAAAAAAAAAAAAAAACGAATATTCGTAATTACGAATATATAGCGCTATATTCGCGAAATTCGCGAATTCGCGAATATGCGATATTCGCGAATAATATTCGAATTGCGAATATTCGTGAGCAACACTACTCATTAACATCTATGCCCCACAAGCCAGGTGGGGTCGTTAAGATCTCTTTATGAAAATTAAGCCCTTTGTTTTTACGAGTCGGCAAGTGATTTTTGGAGGGGACTTCAATAATGTCACGAGGTCCCAAGATAGGAGGGGTTCCAATAATCCACTGACTTACGACTGTGTGGCACTTAATATAGTTAGGGAAGCTCGCCTAGAGGATGCCCACAACCGGAGCCCCTCAGGCCACGCGGGCTTCACCTTTCATCAAGTTAGCTGCAGGTCTAGGTTAGACAGGTTTTATTTAAAGGAGGAAGCCGTCTCTTCCACAGTGTCCGTGGTTGAGGTGGAGTTCTCCGATAACTGTATGATTTTGTTTTCCTTGAATGTTTCAGAGACCCCCCGGATGGGTAAAGGTTATTGGAAGGTGAATTCATCCCTCCTGGAGGAAGCGGAGGTAAGACAGTCCTTTGAAGATTTTCTTCAGAGTCAGGTACCTTTACTGGACCTATGTAGTAATAAGTCAGAGTGGTGGGAGATATTCAAGAAGCTTGTTGCGGGGTTCTTCTGCCAGCTCTTGAGCCTCAGGTCCCTGAATAGGTATCGCCTGCATCAGGGTCTGAGGAGGAAACTCAAACTTCTCATCTCGACTGGAGGTAGCTGAGAGGATATCTCCAGAGTTAAGCCCTTACTGATGAGGTGTCAGCACGCATCTTTAGTTTTTGAGAGGGACTGCTTGCCCGAACCCTTATTGAAACTGCAAGATGTCAGTGAGTAGTAAATAATTTCAGGACTGATTGATAGTAAGGGATCTCTGAATCGGTCCAGATCAGGGATTTTGGAGGTCGTCAGATCCTTCTACTCGCACCTCTTGGGAAGGCAGGATCTGGATCGGGATGTGATGTCGGGTTTCCTGGCTGAAGCCTTTCCTGAGCCAGGGGTAGACCCCTCTCTTGGCATTTTTGCAGAAGAGATCAGGGAAGAGGAAGTGAGACTGGCGATCGAGGGGCTTGCCCCTAAGAAGTCGCCAGGTCCGGATGAGTGGTACAGGTCCTTTAAGGAGTCTTTAGCTCCCCTCTTGACTGAGGTAGTCAATGAGTGTCTCTCCTCGGGTACTCTGCCGAAGTCAATGAGGAGTTCAGCCCTGATTGTTCTCTCAAAGGGTAAAGATCCCAGCCTTTTTGAGAATTGGAGGCCCATAGCTCTTCTCAATAAGGACAAGAAGCTTCTGGCTAAGATACTGTTTAATCCGTTGGTGAAGTTTGCACCCCGGCTCCTTTCGGAGGCCCAGCACTGCACTGTTCCAGGCCGAAGCACCTTAAGTGCTGTCCTTAGTGTCAGGGAGGCAGTGGAGCAGAGTAGTTCAGGTCTCTGGAAGGGGTACTTGCTGTCCTTGGATCAGGCCAAAGCATTTGATCGGGTGAACCACGAGTACCTCTGGTCAGTCCTCATGAAATTTGGCTTACCGAGTACTTTTGTTAATTGGCTTTAGATCTTGTATGCAGGGGCAGAGAGTTTCCCTCTGGTGAATGGTTGGTCTGGCCGCTCTATTGAGGTGGGGTCTGGAGTCCGTCAGGGTTGTCCTTTGAGCCTGCTCTTATATGTGTTCACGATCCCTTCCTTAGAAGGGTGAGTTGTGGACCATTGGCAGGAGTCGGGATGACTCTGGCGGAGCCGGCTGCCGCCCAGAGTGTTGTGGTGTACGCTGACGATGCCACTATTTTCGTCTCTCGAGAGAGGAGATTGATGTGGTGATGTCGGAGGTGGACCGCTACTCGAAGGCATCCGGGTCTATGATCAACCGGGATAAGTGTGAGAGTCTCTGGCTGGGAGGGGGGATCCCACGTTTGATCTCCCGGACACCCTTCCAGGGCCCCAAGAATCAGCAAAAGTCTTAGGCATCACATTCGGCAAGGATGATTATCCCACCAAAAACTGGCATGGTAAGCTCCAGGATGCCACTCATGTTACGCCGAGCGCTCCGGGTCCCCGCTCCTCCCCGGAGCGCTCGCAGCATCCTCTCATTCGCAGCGCCCTGGTCAGACCTGCTGACCGGGTGCGCTGAAATATCACTCCCAGCCGGGATGCGATTCGCGACGCGGGAGGCGCCCGCTCCCGTACCTGACCCGTTCCCCGTCTGTCTTGTCCCGGCGCGCGCGGCCCCGCTCCTTAGGGCGCGCGCCGGGTCTCTGCAGTTTAAAGGGCCACTGCGCCACTGATTGGCGCAGCAGGCTTAATCAGTATGTTCACCTGTGCACTCCCTACTTATACCTCACTTCCCCTGCACTCCCTCGCCGGATCTTGTTGCCATTGTGCCAGTGAAAGCGTTTCCTTGTGTGTTCCTAGCCTGTGTTCCAGACCTCTTGCCGTTGCCCCTGACTATGATCCTTGCTGCCTGCCCTGACCTTCTGCTACGTCCGACCTTGCTCTTGTCTACTCCCTTGTACCGCGCTTATCTTCAGCAGTCAGAGAGGTTGAGCCGTTGCTGGTGGATACGACCTGGTTGCTACCGCCGCTGCAAGACCATCCCGCTTTGCGGCGGGCTCTGGTGAATACCAGTAGCAACTTAGAACCGGTCCACCAACACGGTCCACACCAATCCCTCTCTGGCACAGAGGATCCACCTCCAGCCAGCCGAATCGTGACAGTAGATCCGGCCATGGATCCCGCTGAAGTCCCACTGCCAGTTGTCGCCGACCTCACCACGGTGGTCGCCCAGCAGTCGCAACAGATAGCGCAACAAGGCCACCAGCTGTCTCAACTGACCGTGATGCTACAGCAGCTATTACCACAGCTTCAGCAACAATCTCCTCCGCCAGCTCCTGCACCTCCTCCGCAGCGAGTGGCCGCTTCCGGCCTACGATTATCCTTGCCGGATAAATTTGATGGGGACTCTAAGTTTTGCCGTGGCTTTCTTTCGCAATGTTCCCTGCACTTGGAGATGATGTCGGACCAGTTTCCTACTGAAAGGTCTAAGGTGGCTTTCGTAGTCAGCCTTCTGTCTGGGAAAGCTCTGTCATGGGCCACACCGTTCTGGGACCGCAATGACCCTGTCACTGCCTCTGTACACTCCTTCTTCACGGAGATTCGAAGTGTCTTTGAGGAACCTGCCCGAGCCTCTTCTGCTGAGACTGCCCTGCTGAACCTGGTCCAGGGTAATTCTTCTGTTGGCGAGTACGCCATCCAATTCCGTACTCTTGCCTCCGAATTATCCTGGAATAATGAGGCCCTCTGCGCGACCTTTAAAAAAGGCCTATCCAGCAACATTAAAGATGTGTTAGATTGGCCACGCCCCTCCGGACTCCGTGCTATCCAACGTTTTTTGGGGTTCGCCAATTATTACAGACAATTTATTCCACACTTCTCCACTATTGTGGCCCCTATCGTGGCTTTAACCAAGAAAAATGCCAATCCTAAGTCCTGGTCTCCCCAAGCGGAAGACGCATTTAAACATCTCAAGTCTGCCTTTTCTTCTGCTCCCGTGCTCTCCAGACCTGACCCATCTAAACCCTTTCTATTGGAGGTAGATGCCTCCTCTGTGGGAGCTGGAGCTGTCCTTCTACAAAAAAAATTATTCCGGGCATGCTGTTACTTGTGGTTTTTTTTCTAGGACCTTCTCTCCGGCGGAGAGAAACTACTCCATTGGTGATCGAGAACTACTGGCCATTAAATTGGTGCATGAGGAATGGAGGCACCTGCTGGAGGGATCAAAATATCCAGTTATCATATACACTGATCACAAGAATCTCTCCTATCTCCAGTCTGCCCAACGACTGAACCCTCGCCAGGCTAGGTGGTCGTTGTTCTTTGCCCGTTTTAACTTTGAAATCCATTTTCGCCCTGCTGACAAGAACATTAGGGCCGATGCCCTCTCTCGTTCTTCTGATGCCTCTGAAGTAGAGGTCTCTCCGCAACACATCATTCCTCCGGACTGTCTGATCTCCACTTCTCCAGCTTCCATCAGGCAAACTCCTCCAGGGAAGACCTTCGTTTCTCCACGCCAGCGTCTCGGGATTCTCAAATGGGGACACTCCTCTCACCTCGCAGGCCATGTGGGCATCAAAAAATCCTTGCAACTCATCTCTCGATTTTATTGGTGGCCGACTCTGGAGATTGATGTTGTTGATTTCGTGCGGGCCTGTACTGTCTGTGCCCGGGATAAGACTCCTCGCCAGAAGCCTGCTGGTCTCCTTCATCCTCTGCCTGTTCCTGAACAGCCTTGGTCACAGATTGGTATGGACTTTATTACGGACTTGCCCTCATCCCGTGGCAACACAGTTGTTTGGGTGGTAGTTGATCGATTTTCCAAGATGGCACATTTTATTCCTTTTCCTGGTCTTCCTTCAGCGCCTCAGTTGGCAAAGCAATTTTTTGTACACATTTTGCGCCTTCACGGTTTGCCCACGCATATCGTCTCGGATAGAGGCGTCCAATTCGTGTCTAAATTCTGGAGGGCCCTCTGTAAACAGCTCAAGATCAAATTAAACTTCTCTTCTTCTTATCATCCCCAATCCAATGGGCAAGTAGAAAGAATTAATCAGGTCCTGGGTGACTATTTACGGCATTTTGTTTCCTCCCGCCAGGATGACTGGGCAGATCTTCTACCATGGGCCGAATTCTCATACAACTTCAGAGTCTCCGAATCTTCTGCTAAATCCCCATTTTTCGTGGTGTACGGCCGTCACCCTCTTCCTCCCCTCCCTACTCCCTTGCCCTCTGGTTTGCCCGCTGTGGATGAAGTGACTCGTGATCTTTCCACCATATGGAAAGAAACCCCAAATTCTCTTTTACAGGCTTCATCCCGGATGAAAAGATTTGCTGATAAAAAAAGAAGAACTCCTCCCATTTTTGCTCCCGGAGACAAGGTATGGCTCTCCGCTAAGTATGTCCGCTTTCGTGTCCCCAGTTACAAACTGGGACCACGCTATCTTGGTCCTTTCAAAATCTTGTGCCAGATTAACCCTGTCTCTTACAAACTCCTTCTTCCTCCTTCTCTCCGTATTCCCAATGCCTTCCATGTCTCTCTCCTTAAACCACTCATCCTTAACCGCTTCTCTCCCAAAGTTGTTTCTCCCACTCCTGTTTCCGGTTCATCTGACGTCTTCTCTGTGAAGGAGATTCTGGCCTCCAAGACTGTCAGAGGTAAAAGATTTTTTTGGGTGGATTGGGAAAACTGTGGCCCAGAGGAGAGATCCTGGGAACCTGAGGACAACATCCTAGACAAAAGTCTTATCCTCAGGTTCTCAGGCTCCAAGAAGAGGGGGAGACCCAAGGGGGGGGGGGTACTGTTACGCCGAGCGCTCCGGGTCCCCGCTCCTCCCCGGAGCGCTCGCAGCATCCTCTCATTCGCAGCGCCCCGGTCAGACCTGCTGACCGGGTGCGCTGCAATATCACTCCCAGCCGGGATGCGATTCGCAACGCGGGAGGTGCCCGCTCGCGATGCGCATCCCGGCTCCCGTACCTGACCCGTTCCCCGTCTGTCTTGTCCCGGCGCGCGCGGCCCCGCTCCTTAGGGCACGCGCGCGCCAGGTCTCTGCAATTTAAAGGGCCACTGCGCCACTGATTGGCGCAGCAGGCTTAATCAGTATGTTCACCTGTCCACTCCCTACTTATACCTCACTTCCCCTGCACTCCCTCGCCGGATCTTGTTGCCATTGTGCCAGTGAAAGCGTTTCCTTGTGTGTTCCTAGCCTGTGTTCCAGACCTCCTGCCGTTGCCCCTGACTACGATCCTTGCTGCCTGCCCTGACCTTCTGCTAAGTCCGACCTTGCTCTTGTCTACTCCCTTGTACCGCGCTTATCTTCAGCAGTCAGAGAGGTTGAGCCGTTGCTGGTTGATACGACCTGGTTGCTACCGCCGCTGCAAGACCATCCCGCTTTGCGGCGGGCTCTGGTGAATACCAGTAGCAACTTAGAACCGGTCCACCAACACGGTCCACGCCAATCCCTCTCTGGCACAGAGGATCCACCTCCAGCCAGCCGAATCGTGACAACTCAGAGGGTGAACCAGTGGAAGGGTTGGTCTTTGACCCTCAGGGAAAGGGTACACCTGATCAAATAGTACCTGCTCCCCTTGTTTATCTTTCTGGGCAGTGTATGTATCTTGCCAGAGGCTTACTATACTAGGATCTACAGCCTTTTTTCCAATTGTTATGGGGGAACAGGATGAACCTAGTCAAGAGGGAGGTTACGTACCACACGAGGAGACTAGGGGGTTTATCTATGGTAAACCTGGTGGTTCTTTATGAACACCTTCATGCAAGCTAACATTGTAAACCTCTGGAAAGAGAGGGCTCCTCCATGGATACTCTCCTGCAGGGAATAGTTTCGTCCTTTCTTCCAGGAATGGGAGAGAGGAGGGCGAGTGAAGGACCTCCGTACGCCCCATGGATATCTTCTGGCTTACGCTACCCCGACTCTAAAGGCGATACGTCGGTGAGGTCTGGGAGTGTGGGAGATCAGGACCCAGTCAAGGCAGTTCCTTGACAAACGGGTTCTGTTGACCCACTTCCAGAAGCCTCTGGCACTCAGGGACTGCCCAGGTCGGGATCTGAGGGTGGGATGGTATCTTTTAAACATGAAAAGGATCCCCCAGAAGTTTGGGACTTGGCCTGGCGCTGCTTTCATGGGAAGCTATATGTAAGAGACAACCTGATGTACAGAACTCTGATGACCAGGGATGTCCCCGGGAAGAGTGCGGGGAACCGTTGGAAAGCATGAACCACTTCCTGCTTCATTGTCCCTTTAATATAGGGGTTTACAACAGGGTCGGTGCTTCCATCGGCTGGAGTCAACTTGCCGGCCTTACCTATCTGGAGTGGGCTAATGGGGCATTTAGGAACTTGGGTGGCCGAGACCGGGGCACTTTATTCTTAGTTAGCTTAGTGGTTAGGTACTACACGTGGAACGGTGGTGTTTTGTTTCTTTGGGGGGACCTGACATGGGTCAGTTGAGGACTGACTTTGTGAACTGTACAAACGGTATGGACTCTGATCCATGTACAGGAGGGGTGGTGTGGGTGAGGGGACAGTTTTAGTGTAGGGTTTTCTGTTGTTTTTGTCACTGTATACAGGTTGGTTCCTGGGGACTGGAAAAACTATGTGATTTGAAAAATCTATGTGATAGCACTGTCCATAGAAAGGCATTGAGTAGTTTAAAAATCACTTTTATCTTGCTCCAGTAAACTGCTTCACTAGCAATTTAGCAATTTCTTTTTTTATTGTTGGGATTTCTGAGCAATTTTACAAAGTTGTAGCTACTTATTTCCTACAAATCACCAATATAGATTTCAATTTAAAAAAGTATATGTGTAAACAAATCCTTAAAGGGAGAAGTATCATGCCAAAAACTTATCCCCTATCTGCTGGATCTCTTTTATGGGGCCTCGGATCCCCCTGGGAAAAGAGCGTGTCAACCCCACACGAAGCGGCGGCCGACACACCCCCTCCATATATCTCTTTGGGAAAGCCAAAGACAGCTGAATGGTGTAGAGATATATGGAGGGGGCGTGTCAGCCCCTGCTGCATGCACAAGTCAACATGCTTCGTTCCTGGAGTGAGCCAGGGCCAAATTCAGGGGATCAAGGGGGGGTCCTGGCTGTCGGACCCCCATGATCTAAAATCATCCTTCGGATAGGGGATCCGTTTTTGGGCATAATATATCTCCTTTTAAGGGGTACTTCAGAAGAAAAAAACTGAAATGAAATCAACTTGTGCCAGAAATTTATACGATTTGTAACTTACTTCTATTTAAAAATGCTAAGCCTTCCAGTACTTATCAGCTGTTGTATGCTCCAGAGGAAGTTGTGTAG
Organism: Hyla sarda; assembly: GCF_029499605.1. Classification (NCBI taxonomy): domain Eukaryota; kingdom Metazoa; phylum Chordata; class Amphibia; order Anura; family Hylidae; genus Hyla; species Hyla sarda. The sequence continues at coordinate 345,970,005 of NC_079190.1, forward strand.
TTCTTTCCAGTCTGTCCACAGTGCTCTCTGATGACACCGCTGTTCATGTCAGAAACTGTCCAGAGCAGAAGAGGTTTGTTATGGGGATTTGCTCCTGCTCTGGACAGTTCTTGACACAAAAAGAGGTCGCCAGATGGAGCCTGCATTTCAAAGCAAAGGGACCTTTAGGGCTAAATGATAGGCTAGATATAGCTCTGCTTTTGTGAATCCATTTGCTGTTTTTTTTTTTTTACCATTCTCTGTATTAGTTCCTATGGTATCGATTAGTGTTGCTCGCGAATATTCGCAATTCGAATATTATTCGCGAATATCGCATATTCGCAAATTCGCGAATTTCGCGAATATAGCGCTATATATTCGTAATTACGAATATTCGTTTTTTTTTTTTTTTTCTTCACAGTACACATCACAGTGATCACCCCTCTCTGCTTCCAGCTTGTGTGGTGTAAAGAAGGCTCTAATACTACTGTGTGAGACTGGCGTGCGAAAAATCGCATATGCGAAAATTCGTATATGCGAATTTTCATCTATGCGAATTTTCGTATATGCGAATTTTACCTTATGCTAATTTTGTATATACTAATTTTCACATCTGTAAATTTTCGCATACGCGAATTTTCGCATATGCGAAAATAAAACGAGGATATAACGAATATGCGAATATTCGCGAATATATGACGAATATTCGTCCATATATTCGCGAATATTCGCGAATTCGAATATGGCCTATGCCGCTCAACACTAGTATCGATTCACCCACCTTTAACTTGATGCTCGCTACACAGAGACACTAGTGGAGGATGGAAGAAGTGTGCATCCCTCATTAAACGTCTGTTGCCTCAATGCGCCCATGTATGGTTTGCTAATGATCCTCCCTGCTGTATGCACTGCTATCCACTGATAGAGTAAATCTTTCAACACTTCTTTTCTTCTAAATTAAAAATATACTTAAGTTGGACTTCCCCTTTAATTATCCTGTACACTAAGCTAATCTGATTTATCATTACTGGAAAAAATCAATGTAAAAAAGTTTGAAAATACAGTACAAGTTATACACAACTTTGTGACATTATACAGAAGAGACCTTTCTTGGAACAGTCCAGGCTTTTGTAATGATAACAGAATGATCTGAAATAGTACTGTCATTAGACGATAATTCAGTTATGAAAGATCCAAGGATTTCTAGACACTGGAAAAAAGGTACTTTAAAAACTGCATTGATAACAGTATTGTCAGTACAATGATGTAGAGGACTATTCATGGGTCCACAAAATAATGTAATTCATAAATACCATATACATACAATAAATGATTTTGGGTTTGAAATGGCTGAGATTAGAATAATATCTAGTATGGGTAGGTTAACATGTATCTAACCCCTAGCAGATTTTAATAACATTGAGTTTGATGGGTCAGTGGAAAATCTGCAACAGATTTTCAGCTGACCCATTGAAGTAAGTGGTGTAAAAATCTGCTGGGGATTAGTGTGAACCCATCCTAATTCTGGCTATTTTGTTTGCAATAATTTTTCTTGATGAAACATATATATATATATATATATATATATATATATATATATATATATATATATATATACAGTATGCTTTGCTGTGTTCACATCCAATTTGTGACCTCATTTACTGTATGCAGTAGAAAAGCTCTTTGCACACACAAAGAACATACTCGTATTCACCCAAATGATGGTTGTATGTATTGTTATACCTTCCTGTGCGGTATATAATAGTATAGTAGACTACATTACAGTAAACAGTAAATAATGATATTGTGCGGTATATGTTTGTTGCAATGGGTGGCTATCGATAATGTATATTGCATATACATTGGCATATGTTTCAGTCTTTGGTTACGGGTTTTGGAAAATTCCCCTGACGTTAAAGCAGAATGAAAGCTGTAGTACCATGTGAACAGAGCCTAAAGGTGCCGATACACCTTAGACCAGTGTTTCCCAACCAGGATGCCTCCAATTGTTCCAAAAGTACACCTCCCAGCATACCCAGACAGCCTTCAGCTGTCTAAGCATGCTGGGAGTTGTACTTTTGGAACAGCTAGGGGAACCCAGGGTGGGAAACACTGCCTTAGGGTCAGTTCAAACGTGCATATTTTTGCTGTAGATCTGCTGCAGAAAATACATATGTGTGAACTGACCCTTAGACTGAAATCTAAAGCAGCTGAACACTCTACCTTCAGATAATGTTGGTGGAGAGAAGGGTCAGGCATGTTGTATTTTCACCACTTGACCCTATGGTTTAGGGAGGGATATGACAGTGCCAATGCTGCAGCTTACCCCTCCTCCGCCATAGAGAACTCATAAATTGTTAAGGGCAGTGCTCAGGCTATTCATTCTGGCCATGAGCTCTCCCTCCTCCCTGCTTTATGCAACCCCGGGACTCGTGGTGCGGGACGCTCCTGCACACGTTTCCCGGGTGTTGCTATTAGTAATGCTCCGGCCGTTCTGTCTGGCCAGGAGCGCACTCTCTTCCCTACCTTCAATGGCTCCGGGACTTGCTTTGCGGGATGCGCCCGCATATGAGTCCCGGACATCCCCTTACCTCGCTCTTCCCCTGGTCCTTCTCCTCCTGCGCATTGCCGGAACGCGCATCCCCTCTCCTTAGGGTAAGCGCGCTCTGGCACTTCTAGATTTCAAGTGCCAGTACGCCTATAATTGGTCCACTGTTGGGCGGACCTTATATTAGTCCGGCACCTCCCTATTATGGTGCCGGATCTTTGTGCTTGTGCCCGAGAGCAAGTGTTATCTTGTGTGTGCCTAATTAGTGTTCCAGAACCCCTGCTTGTGATCTGACCTTGCTCCTTTGACATCTGCCTCCTGACCTAGTGCCCGTGACCTGACTACACTCCTTTGCTTCCAGCCTTCTGACCTTGTGCCTGTGACCTGACTACGCTTCTTTGCTGCCTGCCTCCTGACCCATGCTTTGTCCGACTACGCCTCATCAGCTGTGCCAAGTTTCTCCTGGGCAACCTGTGTGAATGGATCATGCCAGGGGTAGCGACCTGGGTGCCGCTTGCTGGAGCAAGTCCATCCTGCTTTGTGGCGAGCTCTGGTAAAAATCAGCGGCACCTTAGACTCCACTGCCTGGTACGGTTCAGTCCATCTTCACACAGGACAGCGAATTCACTACTCCGCCGTTACGGTAAGGCCGTTACATAAATGTTCCACGATGCCGAACATTCATCTACATGGGGAGGCAGGGAGAGATAACTGTCAGCTGTCAGTTATTGGAAATGCATGGCCACCTTAACACATATGTGAAAAAAGTATTTGTACACAGAATACTGAGCACTCAAAATAGACTAACACTTGCTGCTTTGTAGAGTTGATTTTGAGCTTGTGCTGCATTCATCTCATTATGATCAGTGGGCAGGATTACAATGAAGAATAATGCACACAATTGACAATAGAAGATGGAGACATCTCCTTTTCCCTTTCCCTTCTCCTTGGGTAAAAATTAGACAGTAAGTTCTCTTATTTTAGTTAAATAAAAGTTACAACAAAAGGGTTGTCTTACAGTGATAATATTTTTCATTTGTTCTATTAGATGAATTTAGAGAGGAATCTCCCCATCCAGTATCCCCTCTATGAGTCAACTAAGGGGAAATGTATGGACATTTGCAGCATGTTGGGTAATAGGGGTTTTTCATGATAAGGCATGCCCTTAAATGGGCAGTGTCAGATCCCAAAACTTTTTATATGTTGTTACCACTAAATGAAAGATATTTTGTAATACGGTTGTTCAAAATTTTTTGAATATATAATAAAGAAAACGGTCCCTGAAAATCTGACCACTAGGAGTCCCCATACCTACTGGGACACCAGTCCTGTAGCATGGACAAGAGATGACTCATGGAAAAGGCTGCATGAGCAGACACACCAATCACATCCCACCACCACAAGGGAGGGACATGCCCCCTTCCTCTGAGAGGATTTCTAACACTGTGAGCCAATGAAAAGATGTATTTTTATAACAAAAATAGGTGTTAAAGGCAAAAAAATTAGATGGACATGTCCAGAATTAGGTAACATATTATTATTTTTAATTAGGTAACATATTATTCTCATCATTCCCGGGAGACGTTCCTGCTTGTGTTCCCTGCTGGCCTGGTAAGTAGTCCCCTAGGCGGGGAGCTATACTTACCTAGTGCCATCTGCACAGGCTGAACGGTGAAGCGGGTTGCCAATTAAGCTGAGACAGTGGGATTACAGCTAGAGAAGAGGGGACTAGGTGAGTATAGGTCTCCGCTCAGAGGATTACTTACGAGGTGGCGGGGGACACTTTCTAACTTTATATCCTCACCATCCCTGTGGGCAGTACCGTCTCCTAGGGATAAGCAGGAAGAAGATTTTACCATATATATTACGCGTCGCTACACATTATATATGGTAAAATCTCATGACAGGTTTCCTTTAAAGCGGGTCTCTGGAACCACTGTTTACAACATTTACTTTTTATGCAAGATAACTGAATAAACTAACTCCCCTGACCTACGATGGCCCCGACATACGATCATTTCAACATACGATGGCCTCTCAGAGGCCATCGCATGTTGAAGGCAGCATCAACATACAATGCTTTTGTATGTCGGGGCCATCGCATAAACAGCTCTCCGGCAGCGCAGACTGCTTCAGCTGCCACTGGATAGCCGTTTACGGTGCCCCGCGTGGTCCGGTGACGATCACTTACCTGTCCTCGGGGCTCCGGCGCGTCCTCTTCAGGATCCCCTGCATCGTCAGCGCTCTCCATTGTCGTCATCACGTCGCTGCGGACGCCGTCCCGTCATCCAATAGTAACGGCGTGCGTAGCGACGTGATGGCAGCGACAGAGAGCGGCGACGGAGAGCGAGGATGCCGGGGAAGCAGAGGCCTTGCCGGAGCGTTGTGGACACCCCAGGAACGCAGCGTCAGCGATGGAAGGCGACATCCAGGGCAGCGGTGACGAGCGGTGATGGTCCGGAGCGGCGGGGACAGGTGAGTACAACTTCCTATACCAGTAGTCTTCAACCTGCGGACCTCCAGATGTTGCAAAACTACGACTCCCAGCATGCCCGGACAGCCGTTGGCTGTCCGGGCATGCTGGGTGTTGTAGTTTTGCAACAACTGTAGGTCCGCAGGTTGTAGACCACTGTCCTATACTTTACATTGCACGGATCCCTCAACATACGATGGTTTCAACAAACGAGGTTCCATTTGGAACGGATTATCATCGTATGTTGAGGGACCACTGTACTATGAATGAAAAAAGGAAACTCGTAATCTAATATTCTGTTCACACATATTCAGGTGAATACTTTCAGGGCCTGAGAGGATGTATAGAATTGTAACTTAATCTAAATGAAAGCAAACAAAGTGTATGATACTTCAGTAGATCAGTATGTAAAGAATTTGGAGAGCCAGAAAGAAAACACTCAAGATAATACGAAATTATTGAAGAATAAAGTCAGTCAAGGGTTCATGATAATGAGTTATCATCCAGTTCAATATCAGGTAATTTGGTGAGGTTCAGAATGGGGGCTGTGGGGGCTATCAACCACCCACCATCTTTGACATTGATAACAAGGGGCTCTCGGGGCTTTTGCTGTAAATGCCACGCTACATGCTCTAAACCGTAGTTGCTTTCATAGGCCATACCACTCCCTTGACTGCTATCATTACAACATATGGCTAAAGCTGGCAGCAGATATGTGTGTTCGGTCTGTCTGTTATTTGTATATCTTTATTTATATTGGCTTATACTAAATTGAGCATTGTGCCCTAGTGCCAGAATCTAACGCATGCAGACTTTGCCACAGATTTCAGACTTTCTTCATAGAGGAAAATATCTGCTGTATTTACTCATGTCCTTAACATTCTGCCTGGGCCTGACTATTGTACGATGGTTAGTGTACACATAAAGCACAAAGAAGAGAGGAAAGCTGAAGGTAATGCAGCTCCATGCCATAAATAATGCAAGAACATGAAACATATGCCAGGCCTGGAATATTACTGGCTAGTTTCATGTTCGGCCTGACGTACTTGGCTTACTCACAGCACAACCCTCTCTTTTACTATACATCAATGTTTTTCAGTGTTCCTAAGCCATGTAGACCTTGCTAACAAAAATTACCACAGCAATGTGATCACATGCTGCATTGCCTATTAAAAGGAGAGAAAAGGAATACAGTGGTCCCTCAACATACGATGATAATCTGTTCCAAATGGACCATCGTTTGTGGAAACCATCGTATGTTGAAGGATCCGTGCAATGTAAAGTATAGGACAGTGGTCTACAATCTGCGGACCTTTAGATGTTGCAAAACTACAACACCCAGCATGCCTGGACAGCCAACGGCTGTCCGGGCATGCTGGAAGTTGTAGTTTTGCAACATCTGGAGGTATGCAGGTTGAAGACCACTGGAAGAGGAAGTTGTACTCACCTGTCCCCGGACCGTCACCGCTCGTCACCGCTGCCCTGGATGTCGCCTTCCATCACTGTCGCGCGTCCCCGGGGTGTCCCCGACGCTCCGGCAAGGCCTCTGCTTCCCCGGCATCTTCGCTCTCCGTCGCCGCCATCACGTCATTACGCACGCCGCTCCTATTGGATGATGGGACGGTGTGCGCAGCGGCGTGATGACGACGATGAAGAGCGCCGACGATGCAGAGGATCCCGAAGAGGACATGCCGGAGCCCCGAGGACAGGTAAGTGATCGTCACCGGACCACACGGGGCACCGTAAATGGCTATCCGGTGGCAGCTGAAGCAGTCTGCGCTGCCGGATAGCCGTTTATGCTGCCATCAACATGCGATGGCCTCTACGAGACCATCGTAAGTTGAAATGATCGTATGTCGGGGCCATTATAGGTCGGGGGGTCACTGTAATATAATTATACTGTAGAGACATGACATGTACTCGCTGAGCAGTGCCTGGTTGTTATGGACAAAGCAGAACATTTTTGCCTCATGGAGATTGATAAATCTGGTCCTTAGATCCAGGAATATTGGGGAGATTTATCAAAACATGTGCAGAGGAAAAGTTGCTGAGTTGCCCATAGCAACCAATCAGATGGCTTCTTTCATTTTGCAGAGGCCTTGTAAAAAATATAGGAAGGGATCTGATTTGTTGCTATGGGCAACTGGGCAACTTTTCCTCTGCACAGGTTTTGATAAATCTCCCCCATTGACCTTGGATGTCTATTACTCTTGCTTGGGTGCAAAGTGCATGTCTCTACTGAGGCTCAACTTTAAGAAGAAATAAAGTAAAAAAAAAAACAAGTTTTTCGGACATCTTGTAAGACTCCTTTCCTACCATTGATGGGCCTGTATTTATATACAGGAGCTGATGGCACACTTCCCTTTGGAGTTTGTCTCCAATCATCCCACGCTGACGCAATAATAGGAAATGCAAACAAGTGAGGCATAATTGGCACATCGTTCACATGGCATCCTCTGCCAGATCTTTTTATGATTATTATAAAAACCTTCTTAATGAAATATTGTGAAATATTCCCATTTCTTAGGAAGGCATGTATCAACATGGTGCTATTGTTAAACTGCCTTTTTCTAGTGTTGTACTGGTGTACTGTGAGCAAATTCAAACAAGGGAGTTTGAATCGTGTTGTTAGTTTATTTCCTTATATTAGGCACAAACAGTTCAAAAGGAGAAGTACAAGAGGAGTGCCCAAATTGTGCAATACCAACAAGAATACAAGATGAGAAGGTTAAAATGGTCTTATTTTATATGAATATGCTGACATGATCCATCAATGCATAAACTCCCTACTTAAATAAATCACATTTAAGCTCCCCAAGGCTACATCCAGATCATACTGCACTGTATGACCCCTTGACATACGATGTACCCGACATACGATAATTTCAACATGCAATGGCCTCTCAGAGGCTATCACATGTTGAAGGCAGCATCAACATACGATGCTTTTTTATGTCGGGCCATCGCATAAACGGCTATCCGGCAGCGCTGACTGCTTCAGCCGCCGCCAGATAGCCATTTACGGTGCCCCGTGAGCTCTGGTGATGGTCACTTACCTGTCCTCGGGGCTCCGGCGCGTCCTCTTTGGGATCCTCTGCATTGTCGGCGCTCTCCATCGACGTCATCACGTCGCTGCGCACGCCGACATCTCGGGGATGCGGCGACATCGATGGGCGGCGACATCGATGGACGGCGACATCCCGGGCAGCGGTGACGGTCCGGAGCGGCGGGGACAGGTGAGTACAACTTTCTCTAACAGTGGTCTACAACCTGCGGACCTTCAGATGTTGCAAAACTACAACACCCAGCATGCCCGGACAGCCAACGGCTGTTGTAGTTTTGCAACATCTGGAGGTCCGAAGGTTGTAGACCACTGTCCTATACTTTACATTGCACGGATCCCTCAACATACGATGATTTCAACAAACGATGGTCCGTTTGGAACGGATTACCATCGTATGTTGAGGGACCACTGTATTATAATTACAGCCTGTGGACAGGTTGAGTATCCCTTAAAGGGGTACTCCGGCGCTTAGACATCTAATCCCCTATCCAAAGGATAGGGGATAAGATGCCTGATCGCGGGGGTCACGCCCCCTCCCATAGGCTTGCATTGACGTCACAACGCTCAGGCCCCGTGAACGACAGTAATCGGACCCGGAGCGAACACGCTCCAGGGACTGATTTTAAACGGGGTGTGGCGTGCAAGATCACAGGGGTCCCCAGCTACGGGACCCCCGCGATCAGGCATCTTATCCCCTATCCTTTGGATAAGGGATAAGATGTCTAAGCGCCGGAGTACCCCTTTAGAGACATGGTATGGACCCCCTGGGGTGTTCTTTCCATATGGTGAGTAGTGTTGCTCGTGAATATTCGCAATGCGAATTTTATTCGCGAATATCGCATATTCGCGAAATCGCGAATATTTGCGAATATAGCACTATATATTCGTAATTATCCCTCTCTGCTTCTAGCTTGTGTGGTGTAAAGAAGGCTCTAATTCTACTGTGTGAGACTGGAGTGCGAATTGTCCCATATGCTTATTTTTGCATATGCTAATTTTCGCATACGCGAAAATAAAACGCGAATATTACGAATATGCGAATTTAGCGAATATATAACGAATATTCATCCATATATTCGCGAAATATCGCGAATTCGAATATGGCCTATGCCGCTCAACACTAATGGTGAGAAGCTATGGTGTGGAGAATTCATTTTGCTTCTTTCTCTACTCCAGCCATATGTCAAGTTGTTGTTCTGATCATGATGTCGCTTTCTATGATAAGTGGATCACACCATGCCCTGTCCGATCCTACCTTGCATTATGTATAAAATACATGAATGTATGTATCAGTCACAGTGTAAGGCATAGGTGAGTTGCTCATATTTAGGCTACTTGAGTGACATGGGAAGAGGTGTATGAAACAGTTTGTGTCAAGAAGAACATCTGGCGCCGAGACTAGCCTTGATAATGTAGGTGGGAGGCGTGTCAGTACTCTTGACTAATCTGGCAAAAGAAGTCTGCATTCAGGTGTTCATAATGTCTCACGTACATATCTAAGCTCACTATACAGCTGCACATGTAGTCCGTATAGGTTTGCACTCCACACTCTGTGTTGATGTACTCTGCTGCCATGAAGCACAGTATTCTGCTTCTAGGAGAACATACCTATGTAATACAGTATGTAATGGAGCATGCCATTGTGGTAAGGATGTGATGAGGGCAGATGTTATTACCCCTTGTGTTCGTGACAGCAGGGAGTGGTTTAACCTCTACACCACCCGAAGGTATACCACTGGATCCTGGGCTAGGCACCGGGGCAAATAATGACTAAGGAGCCAAGTTACGGAACAATAGCAGCTTTACTGAGTCAGATAGCAGTGGCAGTCTATACAGCTTGGCTAGGCCCAAGGAGGTGACCAGTGACTTCAGAGACCACAGGGCTTGCTGGACAATTATGGTGGGCTTGGACAATTTGATGCAGGGCCAAGCTGACTTGAGACAGACTTGGACTGACTTGACTGAGAATGTGACAGACTTCGCCCTGTTTGTAGCTTACCAGGTTTTGACTTTCACCTGTGGGGTAGTAGACTTGTGTAGTCATGGCTGCGTGGTAGACTTTGGGCCTTCCTAGGACACCAGACACTCTCTCAGGACTAGACCTCACTGTAGCTCAGCAAAGACTAAAAGAGACAGAGTAAGCTCCCCCCCAGGGCTTATATGGGGGAGACTCTGGAGGGGTACAATAGGTCACCCTGTAGGTCACTGGTACCTTCCCTGGTTACAATCAAATGACAATAATACTTAAAGGCATACAATAATATGTGTACATTACACATAATAGCATAGGCACTTGAGATGATACATAAGTCACAAGTACAGGGGGGGGGGCAGAGGCCACTGACATGGAGTCTGTCTCACAGGGCAGCATGGGTACAGGGGTGTAACTCCTGTACTAGGCCACCACAAATTCGCCCTCTTAACAACAGACATCCTCAGCACCCAGTCCTGGAGGGCGGACAACATGAAGTGGCCACTGAGGCCTGGTAATAGAAATTAACAGTTCCTGGAGCATTTCACAAATGTCCTTCTCAGGGCTGGTGAACAAATGAACTGGGGAAGAGTCCATGTGGCATTGCTCTTAAGGTCCATACATGCTCAATTGATGAGGGTGTTTAGAACTGGGATAATGAAACATGTGCAATTTTTAAGACTTGCAACTGCATACTGTAGAATAAGAATTAATTCGGATCAGGCTGCCGGAGGTTTTCTACCCGAATGCCTTTGTTAATGGGGCCCTTTAGCTATTAGCTACTTCTCCCCATAACATTATACAAATAGTAAATATACATTTTTTGACAACATACTGTATGACAATTTTACCTACTCACAGTAGCTTAGACTTTCAGGAGAACTCTCTGGCCACAAGAGTTCCCTGTACACGATGGACAGGAAAAGGGTTAGAAGTTAGATATTACTGACTATTTATGGACTGACTATTTAGACTGGTTAGCTACAGTCCTGACTAGACATGACATTTGACTAGTTTAGATTCACAAAATGCTATGTACACTGCCAACTTATCTGTACATGAAAGGACATCAGCATTAGTTATTCTATACTGACTAGATATTAGTATAGCTGTTTATTAATAACTTTTATACAAAAAGGCACTACTACTCTCTGTACCTGGCATGTAACTGTTCCTGTGTGGACCTTTGGGATCTACGCAGCACCATCTCTGGAGAATCAGGAGCCCTCGGAATTTCTGAAACGTCAGCCGGCTCTTCTTCAGCGAACTCAGGAGCTGGAATTTGTTCAGGAGTTGTTGGAATCGGAACCACTGGCACTTGAATTGGAGAGGCGGGAGCCATTGCTGGCACTCGGGAGAAAGGTGTATAAGCTGGAGCCAACGGTGATAGAGCAGGGACTGGCATATTGACTAATGTTGGCTGGATTAGTCCCTGAGTTGGAGGTAAACAGAAGAATGCTGGCTGACTTGGAGAGAACATAGGGAAATCCATGTATGGGTGGATTCCTTCCCTGGGAACATACTTTTTCGCAGGTCTGACATCTGGAGGAGGCGGTGGTGGATGTACGGGTAAATCTTCCTTGAGACAGATCTTGATATGATTTCGGTGGATGACATGTGGGTCATACCCAGGCTTCTGGACTTCATACACATCGGACTCAGGATAGGGTATAGCCATCACTGTGTAGGTCTATTTCTCCAAGATAGAATCCAACTTGCTGGTTCTCAGGAACTTCCGTAGCCAGACTTTGTCGCCCACCTGGAGTGGTTTGGCGGAGGCATGGCGGTTGTAGTCTTCTTGTTGACTTTGTCGGGCCTCATCCATTTTCTTACTGACAATCTCTTTGGCCTCTTAAATCCTTCTCTGATAGTCAGAAACCCACTCAAGGGGCCTGCAACCCAAACGTCCGGTCTTTCGGTAGTTGCGCGTATGGTCCCATCATCAAATAGAAGGGGGTGTACCCAGTGGAGCAATGTACTGTATTGTTGAAAATCTCCAGTAACTCAGGCAACAGCCTGGGCCATTCTTCTTGTCTTGACACACAGGCTGCTCGCAGCATATGGATAAAGACTTGGTTGATGCGCTCACAGAGCCCATTCCCCTGAGGGTGATAGGCGGTGGTTTGGAGTTTCTTACAGTCGTGGAATTTACATAGTTCTTGGAAGAGTTGGGCCCCAAAGGCCGTTCCACGATCAGTTAGAACAGACTCAGGACATCCAAGGGTTTGCACCCATTTAGAGTAGAACATCTGGGTCGTTGTTTTGACAACATCTGGGTCGTTGTGAGATCTTTGACAGGTGCTACGACAACCCACTTGGAGTAATGATCCACCATGGTGAGAGCATAGGTATACCCGGACCGGGTAGGAGACAATTTCACATGGTTTCAACTGGTTGCGTCTGTTACTCTGGATGGAATGGAGGGGGGCTCTTGCATCCTTGCACACATTCTTGGTGGTGATTTTACAGACGGAACATTCACTGCACCATTTCCCAATGTCTAATAGAATCTTTGCCTGACAGTGGCTTCGGTCTTGTGGACTCCAAAGTGTCCCGACTGGTCATGATATGCGTTGAGGATCATCGCCACATCTCTTCAGGGAACCAGAATCTGATGAAGTCGATCATCAGAGACCGGATCCAAAGAATTTCGGTACAACAGTCTTTTGTGCACAAACAGTTGCTTCCTCTGTCACCACAGACGTTTAAACTCATAGTCACACTGGGCCTGGTGTAGACGGGTTGGTACCTTTTTCACCAGAAGGAAGTCCAGCAGATCCCCCATAACTCGACTTTCATCTTGTAGAGTCTTTTAGGTGTACAGGTCTTCTTTCACCTTTTCGAACCTGGGCTCACCGTCCATGAGGACGGTCACAACATTCTGGTTCACAAACCGTTGATAAAATGGGGGCATCTCCACATCTTCCCACGGGTGTTCGACAGGTGATTCTTTGCAGTGGGTCATTCGAGACAGTACATTGGCATTGACGTTTGACTTGCCGCTTCTGTACTTGATGGTGAAGCTTTTATTAGCTAATCTTGAAGCCCATTGCTGTTCAATGGCACCCAAATTGGCAGTGTTCAGGTGGGCCAACGGGTTATTATCTGTGTAGACAGTAAATGGCGTGGCAGCCAAATAATCTTTGAACTTTTCTGTCATGGCCCACACCAGGGCGACAAGTTTTAAATTTAAATGAGCTGTAATTGGCTGTAATCTCTGCTCCTCGCAGATTATGACTGGCGTAGGCAATCACTTTCTCTTGTCCATCTTGAACTTGGGACAGGACAGCTCCCAGACCTTCAAAACTGGCATCAGTATATAGCCGGAACGGCTGACTGTAGTCTGGATACTCCAAGATGGGTGGTTTTCTCAGCAAATGTTTAAGAGCCTGGAACGCTTCTCTTGCTCTTCATCCCATTCAATAGGTAGTCTTCCATTGTAATTCTCCTTTGCCATACCCTGTAGGAGAGCTGTGAGCGGTTCTGCAATTTGAGTGAAGAGTTGGATGAAGTGACGGTAGTAGTTGGCGAATCCCAGGAAGCTCCTGACATCTTTCACAGTGCGCGGGGTAGGCCAGTTCTTGACAGCATCCACTTTTTCATAATTTGTCTGGACTCCCTCTGCGCTGAGAACATGACCCAGGTAATGGACTTGATGTTTGAGAAAGTGACACTTTAATGGTTTGATCTTCAATCCATGCTTGATCAAGACTTGAAAGATGTCTGACAGATGACCGAGGTGTTCCTGGTAAGACTTGGAATACACAATGACATCGTCCAGGTACAACAAGATACTTTGGAAATTCAAATGAGCCAGGCACCTTTCCATCAGATGCTGGAACGTAGCAAGGGCATTGCATAGCTCAAACTGCATACTTTTAAACTCGAACAACCCCATGGGTCACAAAGGCGGTCTTCTCCCGATCCTCCATGGCCATGGGCAGTATCCACTGCCAGTATCCACTTGCCAGTATCCGCCGGTTAAATCCAGGGTGGAGAAGTAAGCAGCAGACCCGAGGACCGTAAGTGACTCCTCGACCCCTTGCAAAGGATAAGCGTCAGTTTCCTGTAGTCGACACAGAATCGGATGGTTCCATCCTTCTTTTTGACCAGGACAAGTGGTGCCGCCCAGGGACTCTGACTTTCTTGTATTGCATCCGCTTCTTTCATGTCAGCCAGCATCTTCTTGACAGTCTGATACATGCCTGGCGCGACTTGACTGTGCCTTTCCTTGATAGGCTGGCTGTCACCTGTGAGGATACGGTGCTGGATCATCGAAGTCTTCTCGAAGTCTGTGGGGTGTTTGCTGAAAGCTTCGTGATGCCTTTTGGCAACATTGATGACTCCATTAAACTGGTCCCTTGGGGTAGTGTCATCCCCCACCTGGAACTTTGCCCACCAGGGCTCTGGGGAGGGTTAGCACTGGATCCATCGGTAACCTGAGCTGCACGCTGTCGGGCCACCAGACGTTCTGTCACAATGTCTTTCGAAGTGTATTAGGGTAAGACAGTAGCAGAATCAGACAGGTTTACTAATGCACCGGGACTCTCCCGTTAGTGAGAGTGACGAGACTTCTCTCACCTCGGACGAAAGGATGATCTTCCAACTGCATAGGTTCCAGCAGGGCCTGATAGTCCCTATTCAGTGTTGGGTTGTAAGGTCACCGACCTGATGTCTTGAACTCGTACCCTGCAGATTTCCCCTTGCTTGTTGGCAAACTTCTGCTCTGCCTGTAGAACTTTTAAGTGGTGCTGCACAGCCCTCTGGTCTGAAGGGGACATATGGGGAAGAGAGGCATACAAGGCATCTAATATCTCAGTAAAACTATTTTTCATAATGTTCATCCCCAATATAAACTCAGCAGACCCCTTATCTGTCACATTAGTTACAATCACTCCCTGCCCGGTAAGTAAATGCTCTCCCAATTGAATAGTTGGCTCCCAGTGTCCATGTCTGGGGACTAGTTGCCCATTACCTGCAACTACTCTGAAATTAACATCATCAGGCTCACATAATAAACTAGCATCCCAATGTTGATAGAAAACCGGTTTAGATATGGTAGACATTTGTGACCCTGTATCTATTAACGCCTCTAAAGGCACACCTTCCACAATAACCTTTACAAAGGGGCAGGAGGCGACATAAAGTGAGAGTCCTGATTTAGGTAATTCGGGGGTTGGACCTGGTGACTGTTTTCCTGAGGACCGGTCCTCGACCTCAGGGTGAATCCGTTTAAATCTCAGCACTCTATTTTCCAATGGCCAGGCTTGTTACAATAAGTGCAGAAAGGTCTCTGAGTTCCCGAGTATCTATTGGGTAGAGGATTACGGTAATTGGGATTGCGGAGAGCAAGGGCAGGTTTCCTATCTAAGGGTGGTACCTGGTCTGGTGGAGCAGGCCGGGTGGCAAGCTCCTTAACAGCCTTGGTCAATTGCTCATTGTCCTGCCTAACGCTCTGTAGATCTGAGGCTGTGGTGACTGGCAAGGTGGGTTGCACAGGGGCGGGGACAGGGGACTGGGATGGCATAGGCCTGGCTACCGTCCCTAGTGGCTCTTGAACAGGTGTAAGGGGAGTACAAACTTCCTCTAACTCAGTCCCGGACTCAATCACTTGTATAGCCAGTCTTTTAAAGGCAGGAAATGATATGTGGAGGTTTTGGACAACTAACATTCTTAATTGGGCCTTGTCCAACTTATTATGGGCTCCATTAATAAATCTGTCCATTAACACTTTTTTGTCCTGCTAAGGAGTTATACCATAGTTTCTGGACAGTCTCTAGGGCATTCTGTAGGGCTACAGCATACGCTCTCAAGGACTCATCTGGCTTTTGTTGCCTTTCAAACAGCCAGACACGTACCTCAGAATGTGACTCAAATAACTGGTACAGTTCCTCAAAGATCTGCTCCACCGTCACCTTCCCAGATGTTGGCCAGGTGCGGATTTCCTCTAGTGCCGGTCCCTGGAGTTGTACTGTTAGCAGTTGCACCTGTTGGTTAAGAGGGGAAGAGTAAAAGACAAACTCTGGATCCTCTCTTTGAAATCCCTCAGGGTGAAGGGGTCTCCATTGTAGGTAGGGAGGACAGGGTTCCCCATCAATACCGGTACAGACGTGGAAACACCACGACTGTTGATGCTGGCTGGAGGCGGGGTGGGGGGGGGACAGGACCCTGGCTACTAGAGCAGTGATGACCTCGCCGCTGGAGATGAAGGGGTGCTGGCGCCTGGTTGGTCTGTGCTGCTGGGTTCAGACGTCCTGTTGATTTTTGAGTGCGCTGCCTCTTTAAGAGCACTGATGAAGTGCTGCAGTGGCTCCAGTTTGACTGATTGGGGGTACTACAGTGGACATTTCTCCCCTATTTTGCTGGTACCCTGTGATGAGCAGACTTGCGACCAGACTTTTCAGCAGACAATAACAATAATTTCAGGTACAGGAGACTTTGTAATGGTGATAGGTGGTGTTTGCAGAGCCTGAGATGCAGCGTGGACTTTGTGGATGACAGCTGGAGACGGGCACAGCAGCTCCAATATGGCTGTTCCCAGGGAACTTCCTGTTTAGGTCCAGTCAGAAAAATCTTCCCCTGTGCAACATAGGGCGGCTCTTTGGTTCCTCCTTGCTGGATTGAAGAGGCGTCACCACTGGGGACTGCCGGGGGCGGAGCTGCGACTGCTCGCGCGTGCGGGAAACACCAAACCAGATTAACTCTTTCAGGTACAGACTTTACACAGTTCACAATGGCAGACAACAGACTTTTCTTCACCTTCCAAGTTATGGAACAACGGCACCTTTACTGAGTCAGACAGGTGTAACAGTCTATACAGCTTGGCTAGACCCAAGGAGGTGACCAGTGACTTCAGAGACCACAGGGCTTGCTGGGACTTATGGTAGACTTGGACAATTTGATGCAGGGCCTCGCTGACTTGAGACAGACTTGACTTGGACTGACTATGACAGACTTCACCCCATTAGTAGCTTACCAGGTTTTGACTTTCACCTGTGGGGTAGTAGACTTGTGGAGTGATGGCTGCGTGGTAGACTTTGGGCCTTCCTAGGACACCAGACACTCTCTCAGAACTTGACCTCACTGTAGCTCAGCAAAGACTCAAAGAGACAGAGGAAGCTCTAAGTAGGTCCCATGGTAGGTCACATGCTCCATGTGGGTCACATGGTCACTGGTACCTACCCTGGTTACAATCACATGACAATAATACTTAAAGGCATACAACAATATATGTACATTACACTAAATAACATAGGCACTTAAGATGTTGCATAAGACACAAGTACAGGGGGGGGGGGGGCCCAAAGGTCACTGACATGGAGTCTGCCTGACAGGGCAGCATGGGTACAGGGGTGCAACTCCTGTACTGGGCCACTACACCATGATGGAGGTACACTGTGGTACTCTAAAAGACCATGTCAGACTATGGGGTTTGTATCTGAATGAGGCCAAATATGGATCCATATGGAGATGTTTTTTTAGAACTGGGACTTAATTTCTTTGTGTGTTACCAAAACAAACTAGGCCTCTTCTTTCAATTTTGAGAATTTCTTCATGTAATTAGAAATGTAAGATCCAAAGTAGGAGCAATGCTACTAGATTAAATGCTGACATACAGAGAGCAGCTAGGCATTTCTTTATGTAAGGCCATAACACTATATCTAAGAAATATGGTAAAGACAGAGTGGTTTGTTGGCACCCTCTGTGACATCTAGCAAATGGGGCACCTATCCTCAGCCCCCCTAGCTATTCCTCTGCCGAAGTAGGTACGAAAAAATAAAGCTGAAAAAAATTCACATAAACCATGATAAAATTGAATTTTAACATATTAATGCATTAGAACAACAAGTAGATGTAGACACAGGAGCTTGTAGACAGTTTATCAGACACCTTAGTACGATTACTCATCAAGTAGCCACTTCTTATGGCTTTAAATGTTTGCTCTAAAAAACAACAGCAGCGCAACAAAATTGTGTGTACTTCTCTCAGACTCTAGCGCCTCTCCTAGTCCTTCCCTGGTTGTCCTCCTTTTATGGACACTGTGATCATTTCATGACCATAAGGGTATGCCCACACATGGCAAATTTTGTTTACAGCGACAGCAAAATCGAGATTTCAAAAATCTAAGGAGCATGCTTCAGAACAAATATGTGGTGCAATAGACAGATGAGCGTGGTCATAGATCCTCTTTTACCCCTTAAGGACTCAGCTCATTTTCACCTCAAGGCTGCGGTCCCACATACCGCTTTTGCAGCGTATTTCACGCTGCGCAAAATCAGAGAGCACTGTGGTCAGAAAGAAAAGAAATTCCTGTGGAGCATATAGCAGCTGATTAAGATTTTTTTTAGAAGTTATTTACAAATCTGTCTAATCTGGCACAAGTTGATTTGGAAAAAAAAATGTTTTCCATTGGAATATCCCTCTAAATCTGTTTAAAATGTTAATTGCCATGTCGGGTCCACTGATAATTTATTGTGGTTTTCAAATGGGAAGTCAAAATCTGCAAAATTGGTTATTGCTGTGATTATTTTGCTGTAATTATGTTGCAGATTCACAGCATCTCCATCTTCAACCACAGATCTGAAATACAGCAGTGGGAGTTTATCATACTGGCATGCCAGTTTTCTGGTCTTCACCTTTTTATGCTGTATACACTACTTTTGAAAAAGCGGATGGGGTTTAGCAAAAAAACTAAAATTTACAACAAAAATTTACTTAAAGGGGTACTCCGCTGCTCAGCATTTGGAACAAACTGTTCCGAACGCTGGAGCCGGGAGCTTGTGACGTCATAGCTCCGCCCCCTCATGATGTCACGCCCCGAACCCAAAATGCAAGTCTACGGGAGGGGGCGAGTACCCCTTCAAGTTATGCCAGACATCTTCTCCAGTTTATAGTTGTAGTAGATCTTAAAGTTTGGTGCACATTCAATGAGAAAGATGTCCCAACCTTACCAGGCTTGCCTCTCTTGAAGGGGTTGTCCAGGAATAGAAAACAACAACATTTGACATGCTGGACCCTTGGACACAGGTTTATTTGTGTTCATTCCTGATAATGGTTTATATTATCACTCTAAATAGCATTTAAAGAGGTACTCCATTGGCCAGCGTGGCCATGACATCTCATGGGGCCTGGCCGACCCCTGCAGCACGAAAAGAGTGTTCGGAACATTTAGTTCCAAACGCTGGCCTGTGGAGTACCCCCTTAAGAACTGCAGTGACTGTTCCCACTCCTGCCATATCATTTACAGTCTCCAAGGAAACTCATAAACTATAAACTACACCATATTAAAGTTAAATAAACAGATCTTGATTTTTATAAAAGTACATAAAGGATGGTCTGTCCGGATTATCATACAATTTGCAGGAAATTATCCTAGTTGGCCATTCTTTCAGGATATTGCATTCTTTAACCTTGAAGGTGCAGCTATATTTAGCAAAGAGGCGATTTTTTTGTGAACCATGAGAGAACTGTATATGTGTTTTGCGGGATGAGTTGTAGATATATTGCCACCGTTTATGGTACATATCCATATGGTCTGGCCCCCACAGCGCTTCTATAATCATATGCCTCCGCAGTGCTATAAATGACAAGTATTCTATCAGCAGCGTATCGGGTCGGCCAGCCAGATGCACTGCTGTTAGAATATTTTTCATTCATAGCGCTGCGGAGGCATATGATTATAGAAGTACTGTGGGGGCCAGACATATAGTGTTATCTAGCCCCCACAGTGCTTCTATGTACATATGCCGCAGCGCTATGAAAGACAAGTATTCTGTGGTAACCAACGGTGTATGGCGGGACCACAGGGTGTAGCGGTGTAGGTGGTGGGATCAGGATGTTGTTAACCCCTAGTGTTTGTGACGCCAGGATGTGGTTGTATGGTGTAGGGCACCGCCAACAACCAACCCAAATCGGCATTGATTAAATGAGAGTCCAAAGCAGGGTTTGATGCAACTGGAACTTTACTGAAGAAGGCAGGATAACAGTTCTTACAGAAGGCAGTATAACAGTTCTACCCAGAAGTGACCTGGACACGGGGAACCTCTCAGGCTTGCTTGGACTTGTAGTGGTAATAATGATGATGCAGGCCACTGTGCTACTGTTATGACTTTGGTAGGGACAGTAGAGACCTGACTTGTAGACATAGAAGACTTACAGATTAGAGGTGGCTGCAGACTTGTAGACTTTAGCCTAGCTGGACTGGACTTTTACAGGACTTGTGCTTGCTTCACTATCCAGGAACTAAGAGAGCTAGTGTGGACTACAGCCCCTTAGATATCAGGGGACTAGACTAAAGCCCATTGGTAGCTGGTTGCCTGTGGTTACCTGTGCCCCTGGAACTCTGGCTATCAGGGGATCACATATCACATGACAGATCACATGACCTTAGGAAGGTCATATACAGTGTAAACATCCTAATAACCTTTGCACATAGCTTATATTCACTGTACAATACTTATAATAAATGTACATGAGTAATATACAATAATAATGACCTAGGGGGATCCTGCAGGAAAAACCTGTAGACTTGAGGGGCTCTACCTGAGGGCACTCTAGGACTGTACAGAACCATGTTCTGAACCGGGACACGACAATTCTTTCTAATAGAATACTTTTCATTCATAGCTCTGCTGGGGGCTTATGATAGTGCTGCGGGGGGGGGGGGGGGGGGAGAGGAATATATATACACATGGGCTGCGAGGGACAATACCTATATAAATGCACTGAGGGGGGCATATAATTGCGCTGCGGGGGGCAAGACTTATATAGTGCAGCAGGGGGCAAGATATATAGAAGCGCTGCGGGGGGCCAGACATATACCCCCCCAGCGATTCCATATATCTTTCCCCCCATCTATTTGGAAACCCCACCGGGAGCCCAGAATGGCTACTCAGTACTAGTGTTGCTCGCGAATATTCGCAAAACGAATTTTATACGCGGATATCGCATATTCGCGAATTCGAGAATATTCGCGAATATAGCACTATATATTCGTAATTAGGAATATTCGTTTTTTTTTTTTTTTTTTTTTTTTTTCACAGTACACATCACAGTGATCATCCCTCTCTCCTTCCAGCTTGTGTGGTGTAAAGAAGGCTCTAATAGTACTGTGTGAAACTGGCGTGCGAATTTTCGCATATTCGAAAATTAGCATATGTTAATTTTCACATATGCGAATTTCCGTTTATGTTAATTTTTATTTAACTTTTCGCATACGCGATTTTTCGCGCATGCGAAAATAAAACGAGGATATTGCGAATATTCGTCCATATATTCGCGAATATTCGCGAATTCGAATATGGCCTATGCTGCTCAACACTACTCAGTACCGGCCATTCAGGGCTCCCGACGGGGAATTTAAAAATGAAGGTAAAATTACACTGTACATTGCTAGGGAGGAGCATGCTGCACGCTCCCCTGCTTAATAACTTCTGATCGGATCAGGAAGTGAGACCCGGTTCCATCAATCCCCCAGCCCCTGTACTACAACCCCCAACATGGAACAGAACATGTTCCATAATGGGGGCAGTAGTACAAGCACAAATGTAGTCTGGATTTACAGAGACGGCTGTGTGGATGCAGTCTTTCAACATTTTACATTGTACAACTTTTAAAAATTCTTTTTGACCCATATATCTTAATCTGCTCTGTGTTTGCTTCTCACTTTCCTATCTTTAATTGGATGTTTCGGTAATCATCTTGGCAATACTGCCTGTCAGGGCAGAATACATTTCGTGCAACAGATTTAACCCCATGTGATACAAAAAAAAAAAAAACACAGACGGGCAACAGATTGTTAAATCAGGGGAAAAAGAACAGAGTAAAAAGAAAAACACTCCTCATTAAACACTCGGGTTTTAGTAAATCAGGGCCATAGGCCCTACCAACCCTCTGGTGTACATATTAGGACATCGTCAGTCGTCAGCTATACCTCCGTCCTCCGTCAGGCGAAACAGCGTCCCATCTCCTCCCTCGGACGAATCTCCATCAGGCGTCAGCCGCAACTCCCTCCTCCCTCCTTTGTCATCCTAAAGTCTCTCATCCAAAACTCTGTTATCCTAAAGTCTCTCATCCAAAACTCCGTCATCCCTCAGACGAAAAACCTTCCTGCCGTGTAGCAGAGCCGAGTCAGTGTCGGCTCTCTGCTATATGGATCTGCTGTACATGCTATTCAATGTCTGCTCTGCTATGCAGTGCTGTGCAGCATCGGCTCTGCTATGCGGCAGGAAGTTGCGGGAGTCTGAGGGAGAATCGTCTGAGGCATGATGACGTTTTGGATGAGGGACTTTCGGATGAGGGAGTTGTGACTGAAGGATGACAGTGATTGGTGTGAAGGAGGAGGTGGAACATCATTTCGCCTGACGGAGGACGGAGTTGCTGCTGACAACTGACGGCGATTGGTCCGAGGAAGGAGGTAGGATGCTGTTTTGCCTGAAGGAGGACGGAGTTGCGGCTGATGACTGATGGCGATTGGTCTGAGGGAGGAGGCGGGATGCTGTTTTGCCTGATGGAGGATGGAGTTGCGGCTGACGGCGATTGGTCCAAGGGAGGAGGTGGGACGCTGTTTTGCCTGACGGAGGACATAGTTGCGGCTGGCGACTGACGGCGATTGGTCTGAGGGAGGAGGCGGGACCCTGTTTTACCTGACGGAGGACGGAGGTACGGCTCATGACTGATGATGTCCTAAAATGGACACCGTATGTGTGCCCTACCTACTTTACACTAGTAATAGGCAGGAGTAGGGATCAGCTCCATGTCCGGGATCCAGCATAGACCCCATACACGTCTCCCCCTCTTCTATAGGGTGGTGACACTATACTGTATAAGACAAGCAGGTAGCTATGTCTCTGTTCTGCCCTGGCTCCTCCCAGCCTTAGACTCATCACGCAGCGCCTATGACCCCTCCATCTATTGCTGCTTGTTTCAGGTGCATCTGGTGTAGTGGAAAAAAAACTGTGCCCCTGTAGCAGAATGTGACCCGCTGCATGGGACAAATTTTTATGCTTTAGGGGCTATTCACACGGCAGAATTCCTGCTGGCGGATTCCACCTGAAGTGAAAGCCAGATACACTTCTATGGGTTTCTGCATTCCTGTTGACACTGGCTTTCACTTCAGGCGGAATTCCGCCGGCGGAGATTCTGCCGTGTGAATAGCCCCTTACAGTGGGACAAAGTTTTGACCATTCCTGCTCCCACTCACTCCATCCCTTCTACCCTCTCTAACAGGGAGGGGGACACAGTTTCTCTGCACATCTCCCAGCCTTTCTCCCACCCACCGGCACCACACATCCACCATCCACCCTTTATTTGTTGCAGAGATAACCCCTAGTCACCTCTTCGTTCTTTAATTTTATGTGTTACATGTATATAATTAGTGTAATGTATTGATCTATATAGTGTTTGCAGAACCTTAGGTCACATTACTAATGTTTCTACTGTTATGGTATGCCAAAGGACCTTCCAGGTCACGTGAGTAATCACATGTTCTACCATAATCCTTTGTGTAAAGGACTGACAGTTGGGATGAACCAATCAGCTCAAGGCCAGCCCCTGCCCATATAAGGGAGCTGCCAGCCAATCCTCTTGCTCTTCTCTTGCGCGCTTGCTCCTGATCTGCATAGCAAGCAGCATCTCTTGGGTTCCGGATTAGCAGAGAGAGGAGATCTGTGCGACTTACAAGGCAAAACCAGGCCTGAAGGCTAACAATCCCGCAACTTACTAACCGTGAGTTACTAAATCAAATCCCCGCTAAAGCTTGCATGACTGCTGGACCTAAAACCAATCCCCTAAATCCAGCGGAACAACGTAAATCAATCTCCAGAGCTTATACTCAAAAGGTCGCAACCAACTGTCAGGATCCTCATAGACTGTACATATGTAAAGACTGTTCCTGTTTTACCTCTGCATAAAATCTGCAGTAAAGTTTTCTACAGTTTTCTGAATCTCCAGTTGTGGACAATCATTTATTCCTCCCTATCATTCTTGGGACAGGTGGCGATAGGACAAGTATATATTGAGGAGCCCTCACCCTGGCATCATGACAATTAACCCCTTAAGGACAATGGACGTACTCCTACGCCCCCGTTTCCGAGTCCTTAAGGACCAAGGACGTAGGAGTACGTCCTGTCCTTTCCCGGCCCCCCACCGCTAGCCGGAGGGGAGCCGGTGCCCGATGCCTGCTGAAATCGTTCAGAAGGCATCGCGGCATATCGCCCAGGGGGGTCATTATGTCCCCCCATGTCGGCGATGGCCGCAGATCGCTGGACAATTCAGTCCAGCGATCTGCGGCGATTCCGGGTCAATCGGGTCTCCAGTGACCCGGTGACCCGGAATTACTGGCTGATCGGGGCCGTCAGAGACGGCCCCGAACAGCCAGAGCCTGCAGGGGTGAGGTGGCACTGGTGCCACCTCACGATCGCCCTGATTCGTCGGCCGGATTACCGGCCGACCAATTAGGGCGCCTGCTGCGGGTGTCACTCCCGCTCCGCCCCTCTTCCGGAGGACATGAGCGGGTGCGGGACGTGCACCCCTGGTGCTGGGGACCCCGATCCCCGGCGTTAATGTTGGGATCGGGGCCCCAGGAGCGACGGCGGCGGCGGCGGCGGGACTGACCTGTGCGGCGATCAAGCAGCAGCAGGAGGTGAGTGACAGCCTCCTGCTGTTGCTTAGCAACAGCTCCCAGCATGCAAAAAGGGCATGCTGGGAGCTGTAGTTATGCAACAGGAGGAGGCAGACCACCACAACTCCCAGCATGCACTTATGGGCATGCTGGGACTTATGGTTTCGCAACAGCTGGAGGCACATTCTTTCTATGGAAAAGTGTACCTTCAGCTGTTGTGTAACTACAACTCCCAGCTTGCACAAACAGCTTAAGTGCATGCTCGGAGTTGTAGTGGTGCATCTGCTGGTTGCATAACTACAACTCCCAGCATGCCCGTTGGCTGTCGGTGACTGCTGAGAGTTGTAGTTTTGCAACAGCTGAAGGCACACTGAGTTAAGTAGCAAACCAGTGTGTCTCCAGCTGTTGCATAACTACAATCCCCAGCATCCCCAGCCAAAGTAGTATGCCTCCCGCTGTTGCATAACTACAACACCCAGCATGCCCTTCCGCTGTCCGTACATGCTGGGGGTTGTAGCTTTTGCAACAGCTGAAGGCACACTGGTTGCAAAACACTGAGTTTGTTGCCAAACTCGGTGTTTCACAACCTGTGTGTCTCCAGCTGTTGCAAAACTACAACTCCCAGCATGCACTGATAGACCGTACATGCTGGGAGTTTTGCAACAGCTGGATGTTCCCCCCCCCCCAATGTGAATGTACAGGGTACACTCACATGGGCGGAGGATTACAGTAAGTATCCGGCTGCAAGTTTGAGCTGCAACTACTGTGAACCCCCGCCCGCGTGACTGTACCCTAAAAACACTACACTACACTAACACAAAATAAAATAAAAAGTAAAAAAACACTACATATACACATACCCCTACAATAAAAATGAAAAACGTCTGGTACGCCACCGTTTCCAAAACGGAGCCTCCAGCTGTTGCAAAACTACAACTCCCAGCATGCACTTATAGACCCTACATGCTGGGAGTTGTAGTTTTGCAACAGCCGGATGTTCCCCCCCCCCCCCCCCCAATGTGAACGTACAGGGTACACTCACATGGGCGGAGGATTACAGCAAGTATCCGGCTGCAAGATTGAGCTGAGGCAAATTTTCTGCCGCTGCTCAAACTGCCAGCGAGAAACTACTGTGAACCCCCCGCCCGTGCGACTGTACCCTAAAAACACTACACTAACACAAAATAAAATAAAAAGTAAAAAACACTACATATACACATACCCCTACACAGCCCCCCTCCCCTCCCCAATAAAAATGAAAAACGTCTGGTACGCCACTGTTTCCAAAACGGAGCCTCCAGCTGTTGCAAAACAACTACTCTCAGTATTACCAGACAGCCACTGACTGTCCAGGCATGCTGGGACTTTTACAACAGCTGGAGGCACCCTATTTGGGAATCACTGGCGTAGAATACCCCTATGTCCACCCCTATGCAAGTCCCTAATTCAGGCCTCAAATGCGCATGGCGCTCTCACTTTGGAGCCCTGTCATATTTCAAGGCAACAGTTAAGGGTCACATATGGGGTATCGCCGTTCTCGGGAGAAATTGTGTTACAAATTATGGGGGGTATTTTCTGCTATTACCCTTTTTAAAAATCTAAAATTTTTGGGAAACCAACATTTTAGGTAAAATTTTTTTTTTTTTTTTTTTTTACATATGCAAAAGTTGTGAATCACCTGTGGGGTATTAAGGTTCACATTACCCCTTGTTATGTTCCCCGAGGGGTCTAGTTTCCAAAATGGTATGCCATGTGGTTTTTTTTTTGCTGTCCTGGCACCATAGGGGCTTCCTAAATGCGGCATGCCCCCAGAGCAAAATTTGCTTTCAAAAATCCAAATGTGACTCCTCCTCTTCTGAGACCTGTAGTGCGCCAGCAGAGCACTTCTCACCCCCATATGGGGTGTTTTCTGAATCGGGAGAAATTGAGCTTCAAATTTTGGGGGGTATTTTCTGCTATTACCCTTTTAAAAAATGTAAAAATTTTGGGAAACTGAGCATTTTAGGTAAAAAAAAATGTTTTTTTTTACATATGCAAAAGTCAGGAAACACCGGTGGGGTATTAAGGTTCACATTACCCCTTGTTACGTTCCACGAGGGGTCTAGTTTCCAAAATGGTATGCCATGTGTTTTTTTTTTTTTTGCTGTTCTGGCACCATAGGGGCTTCCTAAATGCGGCATGCCCCCAGAGCAAAATTTGCTTTCAAAAAGCCAAATGTGACTCCTTCTCCTCTGAGACCTGTAGTGCGCCAGCAGAGCACTTCTCACCCCCATATGGGGTGTTTTCTGAATCGGGAGAAATTGGGCTTCAAATTTTGGGGGGTATTTTCTGCTATTACCCTTTTTAAAAATGTAAAAATTTTGGGAAACCAAGCATTTTAGGTAAAAAATTATTTTTTTTAACATATGCAAAAGTCGTGAAACACCTGTAGGGTATTAAGGTTCACTTTACCCCTTTTTACGTTCCCCGAGGGGTCTGGTTTCCAAAATGGTATGCCATGTGGGTTTTTTTTGCGGTTCTGGCACCATAGGGGCTTCCTAAATGCGGCATGCCCCCAGAACAAAATTTGCTTTCAAAAAGCCAAATGTGACTCCTTCTCTTCTGAGACCTGTAGTGCGCCAGCAGAGCACTTTTCAACCCCATATGGGGTGTTTTCTGAATCAGGAGAAATTGGGCTTCAAATTTTGGGGGGTATTTTCTGCTATTATCCTTTTTAAAAATGTAACATTTTTGGGAAACCAAGCATTTTAGGTAAAACATTTTTTTTTTTTTACATATGCAAAAGTCGTGAATCACCTGTGGGGTATTAAGGTTCACTTTACCCCTTGTTACGTTCCCTGAGGGGTCTAGTTTCCAAAATGGTATGCCATGTGGTTTTTTTTTGCTGTCCTGGCACCATAGGGGCTTCCTAAAGGTGACATGCCCCCCAAAAACCATTTGACGCTCCTTCCCTTCTGAGCCCTCTACTGCGCCCGCCGAACAATTAACATAGACATATGAGGTATGTGCTTACTCGAGAGAAATTGGGTTTCAAATACAAGTAAAAATTTTCTCCTTTTTACCCCTTGCAAAAATTCAAAAATTGGGTCTACAAGAACATGCGAGTGTAAAAAATGAAGATTGTGAATTTTCTCCTTCACTTTTCTGCTATTCCTGTGAAACACCTAAAGGGTTAATACACTTATTGAATGTCATTTTGAATACTTTGGGGGGTGTAGTTTTTATAATGGGGTCATTTATGGGGTATTTATAATATGAAGACCCTTCAAATCCACTTCAAACCTGAACTGGTCCATGAAAAATAGCGAGTTTGAAAATTTTGTGAAAAATTTCCAAATTGCTGCTGAACTTTGAAGCCCTCTGGTGTCTTCCAAAAGTAAAAACTCATAAATTTTATGATGCAAACATAAAGTAGACATATTGTATATGTGAACCCAAAAATGTTTTATTTTTAATATCCATTTTCCTTACAAGCAGAGAGCTTCAAAGTTAGAAAAATGCAAAATTTTCATTTTTTTCATCAAATTTTGGGATTTTTCACCAAGAAAGGATGCAAGTTACCATAAAATTTTACCACTAAGTTAAAGTAGAATATGTCACGAAAAAACAATCTTGGAATCAGAATAATAACTAAAAGCATTCCAGAGTTATTAATGTTTAAAGTGACAGTGGTCAGAATTGCAAAAAACACTCTGGTCCTTAAGGTGTAAAATGGCCTGGTCCTTAAGGGGTTAAGGGTTAAACCAGCACCCTGTCGGCTCGCTGTAAAGCAGACAACTGTGTCTCTGTGCAGTGGGTAACTTGGGTCTGCTACTGGGACACAATTTTCTTCATTGCACCGTCATGCAGCCTCCACTAATCTTTGACATGTGCATATTAACCTTGTACTGTGACATCACTGTGTGTATTATACCTGTACTGTGACATCACTGTATATTATCCCTGTACTGTGACATCACTGTGTGTATTATACCTGTACTGTGACATCACTGTATATTATCGCTGTACTGTGACATCACTGTGTACATTATCCCTGTACTGTTACATCACTGTGTTTATTATCCCTGTACTGTGACATCACTGTGTGTATTATCTAGGGATCGACCGATTATCGGATTGGCCGATATTATCGTCCGATATTCACGATTTTGTAAGTTATCTGTATCAGCATCTAACCTGCCGATAATGCCGATAATGCGGGCGCTTTAAATCAATGAACTGCAGCGGCTTTTGCGGGCCAGAGACTGCCACCGCCACCCGTTTCTCTCCCCCTGCATGTCCTGGGGTCCTGAGTCCAACCACCAACGCTGCCCGATTGCCTCCCCCTGCCTATCCTCTGGCCAGAGGGAGTCCTGAGCTGTCACTGTGCGCTGGGCCACTGACGGTGATGTCACATTGAGGACGTCACTCGTCATTGCGCAGTGCACAGCAACAGAGCAGGATGCCGCCTGACCCAGAACTACCGAGGACCCCGGGAACAGGTAATTATAAAACCGGGGATGGGGGAGGCAATGGGGCAGCGGCGGCAGCGGTCTCTGGCCAGAGGACAGGCAGGGGGAGGCAATCGGGCAGCGTTGATGGTTTCACTCAGGATCACAGGACAGGCAGGGGGAGAGAAGCGGGCGGCAGCGGCGGTCTCTGGCCCCGCAAAAGCCGCTGCCGTTCATTGATTTAAAGCGCCCACATTAAATCATTGATCTGCAGTGGCTTCTGCGGGGCCAGAAACAGTTTATCAGGGTATACCCCCACAAACACACGCACCCTCATTTTACCAAGGATATTTGTGGGGGGGGAATTTAAATGCACGGAATATCGTATATTGTATCGGCTATCGGCCTGAAAGTTCACAGGTTATCGGTATCGGCTCTAAAAAATCAATATCGGTTGATCCCTAGTATTATCCCTGTACTGTGACATCACGATGTATATTATCCCTGCACTGTGACATTACTGTGTATATTATCCCTGTACTGTGACATCACGGTGTATATTATCCCTGCACTGAGACATTACTGTGTATGTTATCCCTGTACTGTGACATCACTGTGTATATTATTCCTGTACTGTGTCATCACTGTATATTATTCCTGTACTGTGACATCACTGTGTATATTATCCCTGTACTGTTTCATCACTGTGTGTATTATCCCTGTACTGTGACATCACTGTATGTATTATCCCTGTACTGTGACATCACTGTGTATATTATCACAGTACAGAGATAACACACACAGTGATGTCACAGTACAGAGATAACACACACAGTAATGTCACAGTACAGGAATAATACACAGTGATGTCCCAGTACAGGGATAATACACAGTGAACCTAAAACAGTAGAAGCAGGAGGCACTCACCACCGGGATTACATGAAATATTTTGTTGCTTTATTTCAGATGTGCAGGAGCAGAAAGGACAAGTGTCCACACTTGTCCTTTCTGCTCCTACACGTCTGAAATAAAGCAACAAAATATTCCACGTAATCCAGGTGGGGAGTGCCTCCTGCTTCTACTGTTTTAGTTTGCCTATGAACTTTTTACTCTTGGGGATTGAGCACCCGAAATGGGATTCACGTATTGGGTCATACGTTTGCTGCACCTGCAACTATATTGCCTATGTACCATACGGGAATACTACACTGAGGCTAAGCTGTGCCGGCTTTTCCTCCTCTGCTCACTGTGATATAATACACAGTGATGTCACAGTACAGGGATAATACACACAGTAATGTCACAGTACAGGGATAATATACACAGTGATGTCACAGTACAGGGATAATACACAGTGATGTCACAGTACAGATATAATACACAGTGATGTCACAGTACAGGGATAATATACACAGTGATATCACAGTACAGGGATAATACACAGTGATGTCACAGTACAGGGATAATACACAGTGATGTCACAGTACAGGTATAATACACAGTGATGTCACAGTACAGGGATAACACACAGTGATGTAACAGTACAGGGATAATATACACAGTGATGTCACAGTACAGAGATAATATACATTGTGATGTCACAGTAAAGAGATAATACACACAGTGATGTCACAGTACAGGGATAATACACAGTGATGTCACAGTTACAGGGATAATACACACAGTGATGTCACAGTACAGGGATGATACACAGTGATGTCACAGTACAGGGATAATACACACAGTGATGTCACAGTACAGGGATAATACACAGTGATGTCACAGTACAGCGCTAATATACACCGTGATGTCACAGTAGAAGGTTAATATGCACATGTCAGAAATTAGTGGAGGCTGCATACCGGTTTTATGAATAAAACTGTAGCGGCAATACACATGGGGAGTTTTTAAAGAGATGGGGATGGTGCTAAAGAGAATAACCTAAAATGTTTGTCTGGCAGGTTCTGCAGAGACAAATCTTGGCCGGGAGAAGTCATCATGGTGATCTGAGCCAGAGAAGTGAACGACTCCAATCAGAAGACATCACCTATTGGTGTAATTGGTCTCAGTATACAGTATTTGGTCAGTAACAGGATTTGGTAGTAACTTTATGATGGGAATATGTATGGTGATGATATTCTTCCTTGTATACTGGTATTATTGGTGATTGTGGTCTCCATGTACTGGACAGAATTTGTCTTGGGACCCATGGGACACTAGTGTATATGCAGTGATATAGGTAGTGTATATATAGTAATATTGGGAGTGTATATAGCAGGGGTCTCAAACTCCCGGCCCACGGGCCATTTGCGGCCACAGAAAGAAAGTTTGCGGCCCGCAACAGGGATCTGGAATTTGTATCACCCGACGCCTGTGACACCGGGCGCCGGGCTGTTGATTTCTTCAATGCATTTAGGCATTTGCTTCTGGCAAGCAGCGCTAAATGCCGGAAGAAATTCACACACTTACATCTCCCTGTTGCAGCCTATTACGAGTCTTCCTGGAGGGGTGCGTGCAATTGGTGACATCACGTCCGCGTTTAGCACCCCAACAACTCCCCCCCAACAATCCCCCCACCCCCCCGTCCTGAGCTGAGCCGCCAATGATGCAAACATGATGAGGGCACAGTAATTGGGGGGATGATAAGGCTGATACTAATCATATCATCCTCATCACCCTCAACATTACTGTGCCCCATCATGTCTGCATCACCGCCCTCCCCACATTACTGTCCCTCTTTACGTCTGCAGCATCACCCCCTCCACCTTTCTGTGTCTCAAGATGTGTGTTACACCCCCGCACACATTACTGTGCCTCCTATTGTCTGCATCACTGCATTATCACACCTAAGAGGCACAGTAATGAGGGGGATGTTGATGCAGACATGAGGCACAGTAATCAGGGTTGTGGGGGGAGGGGGTGCAGTGTGTAATATTATATTCAGAGAGAGCAGTGTAATAATATTATATTCAGAGGAGCAGTGTGTAATAATATTATATTCAGAGGACGCAGTGTGTGATAGTATTTTATTCAGAGGGCACAGTGTGTGGTAGAATTATATTCAGAAGGGGCAGTATTATATTGAGAGGACGCAGTGTGTGATAGGAAGCCCTGGAGGGGATAGAATAGGACCGGAGGGGCACATGACAGGGGGATTATGCCAAGAAGGGGATAATGGTCGGGGGGTTAAGACAAGGGAAGGTGAGGAAGGGTTAATTGTATAGGGGTTGCGGCTGGATAGGCAGTAAGGGGTTAAAGGACAGGGTTAACAGCAGGGCAAGGGGAGGAGTCAGGAGGGGGTTAAAAGGTCGGGGCTAGGGGGAGGGTCATCAGTCGGGGCGTGGCCAGAAGAAAGTGCCCGCCCGCCCTTTTTTCTTTTTCGGTTGAGTTGTCGGAGTGGCGAGGTCAGTAGAGGGATCTGGAGGCACCATTGGACAGCATGATGGCCGTATTGGATGGAGTGTAGAGGTGGACTGGGAGCGATTCCCAGCCCGATGGTAAAGGCCAGGTGGACATGGGCACAGGAAGTTTTGTGGGCTTCACAAATGGTGCTCCTGGGCAGGTGAGCTACGGCTAGGAGTAAGTGAAGCCCCACCCACTTTTGGTTCAAGAACAGTGCCTTCAGGTTCTTCTCCTGCGCTAGGAATAAGTTATAATTTGTTTTGGGTTCTTTATATGTGTGATGTTCATACAATGGTTATGTTTTACAATGTTTTAATTGGTTATTTAATAGAGTGGGTGTCACGATGCCGGCTGGCAGGTAGTGGATCCTCTGTGCCAGAGAGGGATTGGCGTGGACCGTGCTAGTGGACCGGTTCTAAGCCGCTACTGGTTTTCACCAGAGCCCGCCGCAAAGCGGGATGGTCTTGCTGCGGCGGTAGTGACCAGGTCGTATCCACTAGCAACGGCTCACCTCTCTGGCTGCTGAAGATACTGAAGATAGGCGAGGTACAAGGGAGTAGGCAGTAGCAAGGTCGGACGTAGCAGAAGGTCGGGGGCAGGCGGCAAGGTTCGTAGTCAGGGGAGATAGCAAAGGTACTGGTACACAGGCTATTGAACACACAAGGAACGCTTTCACTGGCACTAAGGCAACAAGATCCGGCAAGGGAGTGCAAGGGAGGAGACTAGATATAGCCAGGGAACAGGTGGGAACCAATTAAGCTAATTGGGCCAGGCACCAATCATTGGTGCACTGGCCCTTTAAGTCTCAGGGAGCTGGCGCGCGCGCGCCCTAGAGAGCGGAGCCGCGCGCGCCAGCACATGACCGCAGGAGACGGGAACGGGTAAGTGACCTGGGATGCGACTCGCGAGCGGGCGCGTCCCGCTGTGCGAATCGCATCCCCAACGGCCATGGCAGAGCAGCGCTCCCGGTCAGCGCTGACCGGGGAGCTGCAGGGAGAAGGACGCCGTGAGCGCTCCGGGGAGGAGCGGGGACCCGGAGCGCTAGGCGTAACAGTACCCCCCCCCTTAGGTCTCCCCTTCTCTTTATCGGGTAACTGCCTCCCCTGGGATGAGGACACCGGGAAAGGATGGAGGGATTCCTCAACGGCAGGCAGAACCGCAGGAGTAGGAATGGGGAGAGAGGGCAGAGGGCGAGACCTGGCACGGGGCAGTGTGACACCAGGACGAGGGCCATGAGGGGACACAGAAGCTTGCCTGATGGAACTGGGAGGGGGGAGGGGCATTTCCTGTGGCAGGCAGAGTCCTTAAAGACCTTAGGGGGACCGAATACAGGAGGAACCACAGAGTTACGGCAAGGGTTACTGGGAACCGGTTTTAGACAGTTCTTGGCACAAGAGGACCCCCAACTCTTGATCTCCCCAGTGGACCAATCCAGGATTGGGGAATGAAGTTGAAGCCAGGGAAGTCCAAGGAGAATTTCCGAGGTGCAATTGGGGAGGACCAAAAGTTCAATCCTCTCGTGATGAGATCCGATGCTCATAAGAAGGGGCTCCGTGCGGAAACGTATGGTACAGTCCAACCTGGCTCCGTTGACCGCGGAAATGTGGAGTGGCTTGACAAGACGGGTCACCGGAATACGGAACTTATTCACAAAGGACTCCCGAACAAAATTCCCAGAAGCTCCAGAGTCCAGGCAGGCCACGGCTGAGAGGGGAGAGCTGGCTGAAGTGGAAATCCGAACAGGTACCGTGAGACGTGGAGAAACCGACTTGGCATCAAGAGACGCCACACCCACGAGAGCTGAGTGCGAGCGTGCGTTTCCCAGACGTGGAGGACGGATTGGGCAATCCACCAAAAAATGTTCAGTACTGGCACAGTACAGACAGAGATTCTCTTCCTTACGGCGATTCCTCTCTTCCAGGGTCAGGCGAGACCGATCCACTTGCATGGCCTCCTCGGCGGGAGGCCTAGGCGCAGATTGCAGTGGAGACTGTGGGAGAGGTGGCCAGAGATCTAAGTCTTTTTCCTGGCGGAGCTCTTGATGCCTCTCAGAAAAACGCATGTCAATGCGAGTGGCTAGATGAATGAGTTCATGCAGGTTAGCAGGAGTCTCTCGTGCGGCCAGAACATCTTTAATGTTGCTGGATAGGCCTTTTTTGAAGGTCGCGCAGAGGGCCTCATTATTCCAGGACAATTCTGAAGCAAGAGTACGGAATTGTACGGCATACTCGCCAACGGAAGAATTACCCTGGACCAGGTTCAACAGGGCAGTCTCAGCAGAAGAGGCTCGGGCAGGTTCCTCAAAGACACTTCGGATTTCCGAGAAGAAGGAGTGTACAGAGGCAGTGACGGGGTCATTGCGGTCCCAGAGCGGTGTGGCCCATGACAGGGCTTTTCCGGACAGAAGGCTGACTACGAAAGCCACCTTAGACCTTTCAGTGGGAAACAGGTCCGACATCATCTCCAGATGCAGGGAACATTGGGAAAGAAAGCCACGGCAAAACTTAGAGTCCCCATTAAATTTGTCCGGCAAAGACAGGCGGAGGCTAGGAGTGGCCACTCGCTGCGGAAGGGGTGCAGGAGCTGGCGGAGGAGATGGTTGTTGCTGCTGTAGCTGAGACTGAACTTGCTGTAGCTGCGACTGTTGCTGCTGTTGCTGTGACTGGAGCTGCTGTAGCTGCGACTGGAGTTGCTGTGTCATGGTGGTCAAGTACGACAGCTGGTGCTCTTGTCGGGCGACCAATGTAGGGAGGTCGGCGGCAGCTGGCAGAGGAACTTCAGCGGGATCCATGGCCGGATCTACTGTCACGATGCCGGCTGGCAGGTAGTGGATCCTCTGTGCCAGAGAGGGATTGGCGTGGACCGTGCTAGTGGACCGGTTCTAAGCCGCTACTGGTTTTCACCAGAGCCCGCCGCAAAGCGGGATGGTCTTGCTGCGGCGGTAGTGACCAGGTCGTATCCACTAGCAACGGCTCACCTCTCTGGCTGCTGAAGATACTGAAGATAGGCGAGGTACAAGGGAGTAGGCAGTAGCAAGGTCGGACGTAGCAGAAGGTCGGGGGCAGGCGGCAAGGTTCGTAGTCAGGGGAGATAGCAAAGGTACTGGTACACAGGCTATTGAACACACAAGGAACGCTTTCACTGGCACTAAGGCAACAAGATCCGGCAAGGGAGTGCAAGGGAGGAGACTAGATATAGCCAGGGAACAGGTGGGAACCAATTAAGCTAATTGGGCCAGGCACCAATCATTGGTGCACTGGCCCTTTAAGTCTCAGGGAGCTGGCGCGCGCGCGCCCTAGAGAGCGGAGCCGCGCGCGCCAGCACATGACCGCAGGAGACGGGAACGGGTAAGTGACCTGGGATGCGACTCGCGAGCGGGCGCGTCCCGCTGTGCGAATCGCATCCCCAACGGCCATGGCAGAGCAGCGCTCCCGGTCAGCGCTGACCGGGGAGCTGCAGGGAGAAGGACGCCGTGAGCGCTCCGGGGAGGAGCGGGGACCCGGAGCGCTAGGCGTAACAGTGGGCTGCTGTGGCCTTTTTGTACCAACACTGTGTCTTGTCTTCCTTAAAGGGGTACTCCGGTAAAAACCTTTTTTCTTTTAAATCAACTGGTGGCAGAAAGTTAAACATATTTGTAAATTACTTCTATTAAAAAATCTTAATCCTTCCTGTACTTATTAGCTGCTGAATACTACAGAGGAAATTATTTTCTTTGTGGAATGCTCTCTGATGACATCACGACCACAGTTCTCTCTGCTGACGTTATAATAATAATAATAATAATGCTATATGTTATTATAATAATAATAACGCTATGCATCTGCTATGCATCTGCTATGCATCTGCCATGCATGGTTGCTAAAATGGACAGAGATGTCAGCAGAGAGCACTGTGTTCGTGATGTCATCAGTATTCCAAAAAGAAAGGAATTTCCTCTGTAGCATTCAGCAGCTAATAAGTACTGGAAGGATTAAGATTTTTTAATAGAAGTAAATTACAAATATGTTTAACTTTCTGCCACCAGTTGATTTAAAAGAAAAAAGGTTTTCACCGGAGTACCCCTTTAAGGAAAGGGAGGTATTGGGGGAAGTAAGGAATGGCATAGGTGGTTAGTTAAAAAGGTACCTGCAGCTATAATATCCCCTAGTCAAGTGTTATATTCAGAGGACGCAGTGTGTGATAGAATTATTGTGGTGAACCATCGGGTGAATGGTGGGACCACGGGTGTTGCAGTGAGAGTCGTGGGGTCTGATATTATTAACCACGGGGGTCAGATGGTATTAACCCCTATGTGTTCATGACGCCAGTGTGGTTTTCGGGTTCTGAAACACCACACACCCGGATTCTCTGCTATCCCACGGGCTAGTAGTGAATAAAGAGTCCACAACCAGTTCGGAGTAGTAGACAGGTGTAATTATCTTCACAGCTAAGGCCAGATTTCCCAAAGAGGTGGCCAGGACCCAGAGGACCTCACAGCTTGCTGGATCAATAATTGTAATAAACTTGACTTTGACTTGTAATTAGACTTGACTATGTGCAGGGCTTGACTATATGCAGGACTTGACTAGTTTCAGTGACAGCTGACATAGACTTGAGGTTTACTGGAGAGACTGAAGCTTTGTGGCCTTTCAGATGCTGATCACTTGCCCTGAGTTGTCTGTACTTGCTGGTTCTCAGTAAAGGAACAGAGAGAATTGTAATGGCCGCCCCTTTATATAGTGGGGGGCTGGACTAAAGCCCATTGGTCAAGCTGTGGGTCATAGGTTAAGCTGGTGCTCTCTGGGAGTACATGTGACAACAAATCATGTGACTGCATAACATGTGACAGGCTTACTCACAGGTCCTTGAGAACTCCCACGGGACCTTTATTCTAGCCAGACATACAGTGGGGATCAAAAGTTTGGGCACCCCAAGTAAAAATTTGTATTAATGTGCATAAAGAAGCCAAGGAAAGATGGAAAAATCTCCAAAAGGCATCAAATTACAGATTAGACATTCTTATAATATGTGAACAAAAGTTAGATTTTATTTCCATCATACACTTTCAAAATAACAGAAAAAAAAAAAATGGCGTCTGCAAAAGTTTGGCCACCCTGCAGAATTTATAGCATGCACTGTCCCCTTTGCAAAGCTGAGACCTGCCAGTGTCATGGATTGTTCTCAATCATCATCTGGTAAGACCAGGTGATGTCAATCTCAAAGGTTTTAAATGCCCAGACTCATCTGACCTTGCCCCAACAATCAGCACCATGGGTTCTTCTAAGCAGTTGTCTAGAAATCTGAAACTGAAAATAGTTGACGCTCACAAAGCTGGAGAAGGCTATAAGAAGATAGCAAAATGTTTTCAGATGTCAATATCCTCTGTTCGGAATTTTATTAAGAAATGTCAGTCATCAGGAACATAGGAAGTTAAAGCAAGATCTGGAAGACCAAGAAAAATGTCAGACAGAACAGCTCGCAGGATTGTGAGAAAAACAAATCAAAACCCACGTTTGACTGCACTATCCCTCCAGAAAGATCTGGCAGACACTGGAGTTGTGGTACACTATTCCACTATAAAGAGATACTTGTACAAATATGGTCTTCATGGAAGAGTCATCAGAAGAAAACCTCTTCTACGTCGTCACCACAAAAATCAGCGTTTGAACTTCGCAAATGAACATATAGACAAGCCTGATGCATTTTGGAAACAGGTTCTGTGGACCGATGAGGTTAAAATTTAACTTTTTGGCCGGAATGAGCAAAGGTAAGTTTGAAGAAGAAGGGGAACAGAATTTAAGGAAAGGAACCTTTGTCCAACTGTTAAGCATGTGGGTGGATCAATCATGCTTTGGGGTTGTATTGCAGCCAGTGGCACAGGGAACATCTCAAGGGTAGAAGGAAAAATGGATTCAATAAAATTCCAGCAAATTTTGGATGCTAACTTGATGCCATCTGTGAAAAAGCTAAAGTTAAAGAGAGGATGGCTTCTACAAATGGATAATGATCCTAAACACACCTCGAAATCCACGGGGGATTACATCAAGAGGCGTAAACTGAAGGTTTTGCCATGGCCTTCACAATCTCCTGACCTCAACATAATTGAAAATCTATGGATAGACCTTAAAAGAGCAGTGCGTGACAGACAGCTCAGAAATCTCAAAGAACTGGAAGACTTTTGTAAGGAAGAATGGGCAAAGATACCTCAGACAAGAATTGAAAGACTCCTGGCGCGCTACAAAAAGCGTTTACAAGCTATGATACTTGCCAAAGGGAGCAGTACAAGATATTAACTCTGCAGGGTGCCCAAACTTTTGCAGATGCCATTTTTTTGTTTTCTGTTATTTTGAAAGTGTAAATGATGGAAATAAAATCTAACTTTTATAGAACTGCATAAGATAACCTCGGCACTGCAGACACACCTGAGGGCTCAAATACCACGCAGCTGATTCCTACACCGGCTGAATAGTCCGCACAGGAGCGGTGCAACACAGGTCCACAAGATAAAGTCTGACTATATTCCCTCACAGTATACTGATGATATGAATTTTGTCCAGATGTGGGACGAGTTACACTTGCAGCATTCTCTCAATATCCAGGAATTGGTGTTGAATAGGAATATGGCTGAATATGAATCTGTAACTACTGAACTTTGTAAGGCTAAACATAAGCTGAAAGTGCGTGTGAAGGACCAACAGTTTACTAATTTCTCTTAGTCACTGGAAAAAAGATATTAAATGTACAAGAAAAAGTTAAAGCAGTAAAGAGAGATACATTTATTAGAGACAAGCATGATTTCGATATGCATCAGATTTTCTCTTGGAATAAAAAGCCTGCTAACAGGGGCCCATCTAAATATCAAAAAGGAAAAGGTCCTGTTAGACAACATAAAAAGAAAACTACTGACTTTATGACTACCGAGTCAGACACCAGTACATCGAATGAGTCTGAACATGATCTTAATATGGGTGCTGCTGTCAGCAAGAGTGGCCCTTTAGAAGGCGGATCAGGAGATGACGTGGTAGAAAAAAAGAGTATTAAGAAAGCAGAATCCCAAGAGGAAGACAGTAACTTGGCGAAAATAGAAAACAATATTATTGTTAATCTCACTGACTTTGTATTGGATGAGGACATTATTGCGGTCTAAAATAAGGGACTTAAAGGAGTAGTCCAGTGGTGATTCAGTGGTTTACAACTTATCCCCTATCTTAAGGATAGGGGATAAGTTGCAGATCGCGGGGGGTCCGACCCCTGGGGCCCCCCGCGATCTCCTGTACGGAGCCCCGACAACCCGCGGGAAGGGGGCGTGTCGACCTCCGCACGAAGCGGCGGCCGACACGCCCCCTCAATACAACTCTATGGCAGAGCCGAAGCGCTGCCTTCGGCAATCTCCGGCTCTGCCATTGAGATGTATTGAGGGGGCGTGTCGGCCGCCGCCTCGTGCGGGGGTCGACACCCGCTATCTCGGTGGAGAGCCGGGGCCCCGTACAGAGAGATCGCAGGGGGCCCCAGAGGTCGGACCCCCCGTGATCTCAAACTTATCCCCTATCCTTAGGATAGGGGATAAGTTTTTCACCACTGGACTACCCCTTTAATTTTGGCCTCACTGAGGCATTTGACTTTGCTAAATTTCAAGAGGATTGGTTTAAGGGTATTCGCAAGATTAATTTAAAGAAATGTTTTGCTAATGTGAAAAATGAGAATAAAAATGTGGTGAAGCAGAAAAAAGATGGAGAAACTAGGTGTCATATTGGACCGTTGGGGTTTATGATCCCTTAAGAATCTGATCACGGTAATGAGAAGGAAGTAGATGGTAATACATTTAAAGGAGGTAATCCCTTCATGTTTAATCCCCCTCTTATACCAGGTGGTGTTATTGACATAGTTAGTCAATCAGTGTTGAAGGAAGTGAGAAGTTTAATTTATCCCAAACCACAGAATAATCTATCTAAAAAGAGAAAAGATGGCGTTAGACAAGCTGAATAAAAGAAGTGATGTCATCATAACTAAAAGTGACAAAGATGGGTCGGTGGTCTTATGGTCCTAGAGGGACCATGACAATGAAGCTGATAATCAGTTAGGAAATGTAATGACTTATGAAAAGTTAGATAAAGACCCAACCAGCCAGATTATGCAGAAACTCAGATCATTTTTACATAGTTATGTGGAAAAAGGGGTAATTGAGATGAAAACTGCTGAGAAATTATTACCGAGACACCCCAAAAAACCTACTTGGTATCTATTACCTAAGGTCCATAAGTCGGTGAGCCAGCCCCCGGGACGGCCTATCGTCTCGGGGATTGGCTCCTTGACTCAATTCTTATCTAGCTACATTGATTGGATTGTTTCTCCTCTTTTGAAACATATCCCATCGTATCTCAGAGATACGGGTGATTTGATCACCGCTCTAAGCTGTTTCCATTGGCAACCAGGGTTTGCTTTAGCTTCCATTGACATAGAAAGCCTGTACACCCGCATCCCTCATGGTGCGGGTGTACATGCTACACGGGAATTATTAGAAAAAACGGGAAAGTCAACAGACACCATTGATTTTGTTTCGGATGCTCTTATGTTCGTGCTTACAAACAATGCCTTTGTTTACAATAAGACCTGGTACAGACAGGTAAATGGGACTGCGATGGGGTCCCCAGCCTCATGCTCCTATGCAAACATTTTCTTGTCTGTACTAGAAAGCAACATAGTGTTTTCCACAAAAAAACCATTTATTAGCTATTATTAGCATTAGCAAGATTAAACTTTTTTTTAGATTTGTAGATGATCTCTTCGTGATCTGGGAGGGTACTGAACATGAGTTTCATATGTTTGTTCAGTACCTAAATAATGATAATGTTGTAAATATGAGATTTACATCCCAGTTCGGTGGAGATCCCCTCAAATTTCTGGATGTCCAAATTGATGTTGAGGAAAACAATATAGTGACATCTATTTTCCGTAAACCAATAGCTAAATATTCCCTCCTGCATTTCAACTCATCTCATCCACCCAGTGTTAAATGCAGTATACAGTCAATTTTTGTGTATTAAACGCGTAAGCAATGATACATCTAGGTACATGAAACAGGCTGACGAGTTAGGTATAAGACTGTCTCAGAGAGGCTACCCCATGGACATCATTAATAAAGCGAGATTGAAGGTGGATAGGATCCCCAGACAGGCATTGTTAAAACCCAAACAGAAAAAATCTGAGAATGAAGAAATAATTGTTTTTTCCTTTGACAACACTCCACTTAACAACACCGTCCGAAATGTGATACATAAGAATTGGTATATGTTACAGGGAGATAAAGATTT
This sequence comes from Hyla sarda, assembly GCF_029499605.1. Taxonomy (NCBI): domain Eukaryota; kingdom Metazoa; phylum Chordata; class Amphibia; order Anura; family Hylidae; genus Hyla; species Hyla sarda. The sequence continues at coordinate 346,011,783 of NC_079190.1, forward strand.
GGAGAAAGCTACCCAGTTAAATCCAATTATTACTTATAAGAAAAATAAAACTATCGGAGATGTTGTTAAGAGGCAAAGGAGAAAATTGGAGGAAGATGAAACAACTGGTACATGTTGGTTAGATGATCATAGACCAATAGGTAATTTTTTCTGCGGTTCTTGTACGTTTTGTAAATTTCATTCTAAATGTAAATGGATCAATCTTAATGGCTACATTGTAAATGTCAGACAATTCATTACGTGTCGCTCTACTCATGTTGTATATGCCCTCACCTGTACATGTAGTCGCTTCTATGTGGTCAGAACTAAGCGCCCTTTATTTCACCGTATCCGCGAGCATGTTCGCTCGCTGAGAACGGGCGTAGGAGCAACAAGATTCATCCAGCATATTAATGAATCCCATTCTGGAGAGAATTTGCCCTTCCGCTTCATGGCCTTAGAACGAGTTGAACATGCGCAGAACGGGATGAATAAAGAAGCTGTTCTGTGCAGGAAAGAGGCAAGGTGGATATTAAGGCTGGAGGCTATGGGACATGTAGGTCTAAATGATAAGACGGAATTAAATGTACAGTTATAATTATTGTTATCTCTCTGCTATTCATGTTTTTAAGGTATGTTTTAGTTTTTCCCATGATAATTGTTTTGTATATGTGATCACTATGGTAACCAAGGTCAGGGGTTATAAATACGTACCTGTGAACGTTCTGACATCAGGACCAGTTGAAGGGTCGTAGCACGCAAAACGGTTCCGTTGTCCAGAAGCACCCCTGCTCGTTTATCTGTTGTCTCCCTGCAGTGTCACCCGGTGAATAAAGTCGTTTGAAGCATCCTGGTGAGTGCCACGGCCTTCTTTTCTTCTTCTTGGAATATAAAATCTAACTTTTGTTGACATATTATAAGAATGTCTAATCTGTAATTTGATGCCTTTTGGAGATTTTTCCATCTTTCCTTGGCTTCTTTATGCACATTAATACAAATTTTTACCTGGGGTGCCCAAACTTTTGATCCCCACTGTAGGGATCCTGTCTGTGCATTAAAGTGACATACACATGATATAAAACAACAGTGGGAGACCCTGCAGGGGAGCCCCCAGGTCACTGAGGGACTCAACCTGACAGGGCCTACAGGTAGTACAGGACCGTGTACCTGTACTGGGACATCACATTATATTTAGAGGATGCAATGTGTGAGAGTATTATATTGAGAGGACGCAGTGTGTGATAGTATTATATTTAGAGGATGCAGTGTGTGAGAGTATTATATTCAGAGGGTACAGTGTATGGCAGTATTATATTCAGAAGGCGCAGTGTGTGATAGTATTACATTCAGAGGACGCATTGTGAGATAGAATTATATTCAGAGGGTACAGTGTATGGCAGTATTATATTCAGAAGGCGCAGTGTGTGGTAGTATTATATTCAGAGGGCGCAGTATGTGGTAGTATTATATTCAGAGGATACAGTGACTGGCAGTGTTATATTAATTATTGAAGCAATACAAAAGGGGAGGTAGCTCTAACCACGAAAGTAGGTTGAAATCTCTATTGTGCCAGATGAGTACTAATGTGTAAGGTCGCGTACCCTATGCGGCCTGAAAAACAATTGTATGAATTAAAGGGGGGAAGCACTTTCCTCGAATCTGATCTTTTATGTGCTTATGGAAGAAAGCATATGTGGATCTTGTATATTGTGTACACAGTTGGGTAAAGAAGTAGGATGCAATATAAATTAAACAATGATATATTTATTTATTGGTGTATAATGTCTATGACATCTGCCTGCAGGGCCCTAGCAGCAGTGTCAGTAGATATATGATATATAAAATTAATAAAAATGTATTAATTAATAATATCCAAATAAAATAAAATAAAACTTGTATAGATAGCTTAAAGGAAGTCCTTATTGTGCAATCTTGATAATAGGCAGCCGTTGTGAGTGTGATATTATACACTCTGTAGTTCAGTGGGGAGGGTCTGTGAATTATGTAATCCGTGTGGCTCAGAGAGATTTGAAAGTAGTTGTAAGAATGTACAATGATTCGTGGTTGCAGGACAGTGTTGCTCACCTGTCCTGACGTGGTCCCACGGTGCCCACTGTATACAGCAATTTACAAACAGCCACAGCCTCCCGGTGCGCGCTGCGTACGAACCGGACTACAAGACACGCCGACCTTCCTGGTGCGCATAGCGCATGAAACATTACTTCACTACACCAGCAAGCAGACCTCTCCCTCCCCTGGCTCACCGGCACTGACAACTCGCCACTCCAGGAAGCGACCAGGCATTCGGTTCGGAATCCGCAGCGGGTGAGTTGCGAGAGCACCGTGGGACCACGTCAGACAGGTGAGCAACACTGTCCTGCAACCACCAATCATTGTAATAATTTCTCAAATGGAGAGACTTTGGATACCAAAGATGTTTGCAGGTTCACAATACAAAGATAACAGTTTAAATTCTGATCACAGATACACTGGTGCACTGAACTTAGTGAAAAGCCACATTTGCAATTTATTGGAGATGCTGGGACTTGTACTTGTGGAAATAATCTAGACTGGCTTGACACAGGACAGACACTGACTGGTGACACTTGACAGAAGAAGACAGGAGATGACTGATACAAGCTGGATTCTTCACAAATGGAGTTCCTTTTGTAGTGCAAACTGCCAGGGTCTTCATGGGGGGCTGACTATGGGAAACTTGAAAAGGTCCCTCTCCCTCACCTTCGCTTCATCAGACAAAACCTGAACACCACTCCTGGAGAGTACCAGGTAGAGGGGCCCTGGATGTTGGTCCGTAATGTGGATGGATGTGGCCCTAAGGATTGCCCACACCCTTATTCAATTTAGCTATGGGGCCGGTCAGGCATATGCTATTGTTCCCAATGCCTTTCTGAGATGACTTGACATTACCCTGGGCAGTGGGATCCATGTGACATAAGGTCAGCACTTGAGGCCTACTCATGAAGTACAAGAGCAGTACAAGACCAGAACTGCAGCTGGAGATCTCTCCTCACATCTGGCTAGAGCCAGACTGCTCTAAGTTAGGGCTCCTCCCTGTCTCATCAGACAAACGTAGAGGAAGGGTGTACTTAACCTGATTGGCTTAGGACTGTTGTGGTAGCTACTCACTAGTTCTTTATAGAGGGAAAACATTTAACTCTTCCAAAGAAGTTAAAGGTACAGTAAAAATAAATGCTGGAAAACACAAATAAAGATATTTTTATCTCAGAACACATCAAAACTCAAATGAAGGTCAGAGACAGGCACATTGTGGGTAACAACCACCCCACAGAGCTCCGGTAGTAAAGATGTTCTGCATTGGGACACCACAAAGGGACCTGTGTGTTCATGATTTGTGGGGGTAGCAGAAAGTCGTGTGGATGGGTAAAATATGTAATCTTCGGATAAATCGGCCAAATGATCATAAGTAATTAGATAATATAAAGATCAGATTGAATTAAAAATTTAAACAAAGAGAAGGAGGCTCTGTTTTATATTTTATCTAATTATTCATGATCCACACTTGGTGTTGGCTGCAAATTTGCAGCAAAAACTGCAATAAACATGCACTGTATAAGAGCACCCTAAAAGGGCCAGCAATCAGCTGACGAACGAGAAAACACTGATCGTTGGCTGATCAGATCATTTATGCAAGCATTAAAATAATTGTTATCTGTATAGATGAGGGGATGTGTAGTCGACAAAGATGAAATTGAAAGGCCGTATGAATGATCCAACAATGTGTGGCCCGGCCTGCATGATAGAGCCGTGAGAATGCTCATTGAATAAGCACTGATCAACAAGATTCGATGATCTTTATCGAGACCTGCTCATCCCATGTAAAAGGGCCCTAAGAGCTATGAAAGGACCAGAGGTGGCTGGAGGCATTATACAAGAAACATCCTCCAGGTAATGTACTTTCCTCCAGATCTTAAAGGGTCAAGGAAGGATCACAGAATTACTATGTAATTTAATTACCCATTTATTCATTCATTACACTTTAGAGAACAATTAGACTGAGAGGTTAAAGTGATATCAGATGACAGGTTCCATTAAAGCCGGTAGCACAAGAATAGAAATTAGGCATACAGTATGCATAATGTACCTGCAACCCTAACAGTGCAGGAAAGAAAGGGTTGTTTGTTCCTCTATGTATATATAATATATGTAAAACTGGGGGCGCAAGACCAAATACAGCAATTTATCTATTTTTAATTGTTAATTGACGCAACTTTATTACTAGCATCAACCTAATTGACATTGTTCCTAATGCATCACCCCCATGTCAGCCGATTTGTCTCAAAAGAGAATAAAGTGTTCCATTTACTGTTTGTACTCATTTATATTCAGAGAAGCACTCTGCCAATATTCAACTGCAGCAACAGCTCCGACTTGTTTTTCTGATAAGATTTATGTTGTGTTATATTGAATTTTGCTATCATATAAAATGTATTTACAAATGTGGCACCTCAAAAACAGCACATAAACTCACAGTATTAAGTCATGAGCACAACTAAGGTATACAATATCTATCAAGTGAATGGTCTATGGATATCACTTAGAAGCCAAACTCATATAGAAATAAACATGATAGAAGAGCTTACAATGCATCATGTACCAGCTGTCCTGGCAAAACACTATAGTACATCATTGTAGTAGCCAATTGTGGGAAAGGCAAAAAATTGGATTATTATTAACACATTTGCTTCTATCAGGCAGGTTTGTAAAGTGCGGCTCTGCCCTCCTCTTGCTGTATTTATATTTGGATAGAGTGACTCTTTGTGATGTCATCAAACTGGGCCCTAAGGGCAGGTTCTGCACTGAGAACTCTTGGGAGTGGTTAGGAATTATCTGCCAAGAGCTTAATCCTGACGCATTCAACTGCCCTAATAGATTGAATTAAACTCCAGTCCCTCCAGCTATTTTTTTGTATTCTTCTATTCAGAACTATGTTGTTTGTTTTTTTATTTTTCTTGAAATATTTAAAGATGATTTCAACTCAAACTGCAAAAATAACTATATATTAATAACTTATAGTTGAGCATAACTGACAACAATATAACCTGTCATAGATATTTGAGGAGATAATCAAAAATTGTCTAATAATAAATCTTATTTGTTTTCCATAGCAACCAATCAGAGCTAAGCTTTTATGAAAACAGAGTTTTGATTGGTTGCTATGGCCAACAAAGACAGTTTTACTATTAGACAGTTTTTGATTATTTCCCCCATTGTTTTTATTCTGTTTTTTGTGGGTGTAATTTATAAGTTATCTTTCCAGCTTCTTAGCAATAACATTGTTAAATATTGTTTCTGAGAAGCTAATTCATCAGTAATATGTCTGCTAGAAGCTGTTAGGTTGACCATACAAGAGGATCCGCCAACAGTTAACTACAATTGGTTACCTGACTAAAACTTTCTTTCACCTGGATAGAGATGTCCAAAATGTTTTAAAGATTACTAAAATAACTTGCCTTTGTTAGCAGTGTGAGACCTGACACTAGCCACTCCTGTCACAATAGTAAGGGAGGTACATTCCCTGCCTGAGGTCATGGTTTGGGTGGTGCTCTGAAATAAGTACAGTCAACCCCAATGGAGATTTCTGACCCTGTAACCTTCCCTTTTGTATGCCATTGATAATAAACTAAAAAGAATACAGCGCTATGGGAGCACGGTTAATTGGACCATCCTAAATATAATTTATATAGGGCACTGTGGTTGGCATTGTATCAGTGCTACAGCAGAGATTTTATGAGAATTGTGGCCTGTGTTATATGAGGACTTAGGGGGGAATTTATCATTTTCTGTGTAAATCAAGTTCTTTTTACCCTTGTTTGCATGAGCGTATGTCATGTGTACCACATTTATTAAAGAGGCGCAAGTTCTTTACAAATAGTAGCATAAATGTAGTCAAATTTCTTAGTGTTGTCCGGGCTGGTAGGGATTTGTGGTGTAAAGAGTTATCTTGCGACAAAAATGTGCCTTTTCACAAAAAGTTAATTCTAGACCACTGCACATAAATTTCCCAGAAAACCCTCCACCATAGACTTCTTTGTAAAATACTCATAATCAAAAATCAGAAACATCTGGCACAAAAACACACTGTGCCATACCACTGTGACAAAAAATAAAATAAGCAATGAAGACTTCCCCTCTCTGGCTTTAAATACGTGTGCATTATAGGTAACGCGTATCTGATTTAGATTGGAAATAATTTCTTTTTTCTAAATATTTTGTTTTGTATTTCCACAGCAGTCTAGCCATCCACAAGAGCTTAAAGGGGTAAAAAAAAATCTAAATCAGCTGGTGCAAGAAAGTTAAACAGATTTGTAAATTAAAAGAGAAAATTGTAGGTGCAGCTCACAACTATACACTTACCGAGGTGAAATGGGGGTACACACCTATACCACGGTGTGTTGGATATATCAATAGAAAAGTAAAACGGTTTCCCCCACCTCAAGGCTCGTGTTTATATTATTATAAAGATAATGCAATAAGACCGTGCTTCAATTATTCTATTATTTTATTAAAATTTATCATATGTATTTAAATTCCACTCTCACAGGGCCCTTGTGGTAGAAGAAATATATTAAAATACAAATAAAAATACAAAACAGTAAAAACAATATGTCACTCAATTGCTATATTATTTGCAAAATTAGATTCATGGACACCAAAATATCTATTAGGTGTAACTGTCCTTTGGATTGTAGCAATAATTCCTATAATGTTGTTATATTGTCTCTGGTCAGATTTTTCAATATAACTGTAAGCTATAGCAAATGATGCAATAAATGATGATCTATTACTAGTTCTTTGTGGTCGGCAATTACTCGCTGAGCTGCAGATATACTTGCAGAAATATGTTCTGGCATGCACAGGTGGCGGCTGGTCCTGACGGCACAGGGCCCGGGTGATACCGCCCAATGAATCGAGGAGATGGATGCAGAGCCTCGTGGTGGCTGGTCTTGACAGCGCAGGACCCGGATTATGCCACCCGATGGAATCGAGGAAGTAAATGCAGAGCCTCGTGTTTTCAGCGTCTGACGTCAGAGTTTATGCGGACCATAGGAGCTGAGACTGGTTGGACCCAGACTTAGATTCAGGTAAGTCCTGGGGATGGATTGCTCATTCAGAGCTGTAGGTATTATCCAGAGTGTAGCTGTCCAGAATCTTGACAGTAAAGTTCCTTAGGCAATGAGTGGCATAAATAACATCAATAATAGACTAGACGCTTTTCAGGGTGCTTAGTAATCTCTGCAATAGGAGGGACCTATGAGTGGAGGGTAAATCCAATATTATTAACATTTGACCGCTAAGCGGTCACTAAGACCCTAAATTTCCCACCCAATTTAAAACTTAACGTTTAATGAGCCGAGATTAAAATAACCTCACACATATTGATCCATGGTGCATTGATTGGCATGACACTGCATGCTATAGAAGTGAATTGAAAAATTAGACTGTGGCTGCAGTCCACAGTCTATAGTGTGAGACAATTAAAAATCTAACACATTGCCCGCCCGCCCGACGTTTCGCCACAGGCTGTGGCTTTATCAAGGGCTAAGAGGCAAATGGCCATTTGCCTCTTAGCCCTTGATAAAGCCACAGCCTGTGGCGAAACGTCGGGCGGGCGGGCAATGTGTTAGATTTTTAATTGTCTCACACTATAGACTGTGGACTGCAGCCACAGTCTAATTTTTCAATTCACTTCTATAGCATGCAGTGTCATGCCAATCAATGCACCATGGATCAATATGTGTGAGGTTATTTTAATCTCGGCTTAGTAATCTCTGACCCTTTCTTCATGACTTCTTTTAGTCTGATCACAGTGCTCTCTGCTGACACTCTTTTTTATTGTAAAAAAACAAAACAATTCCAAAAAACAAAAACACAAAACAAGCTTAACCAGCAACAACAGAAATGTAAAATAAAACAAAACCCTGCCTAACTGGCCAGCCCAGCTTTAATAAATTCTAAAATATACCAAACTACAACTATACTATACCTATACACCTAAGCAAACTATGAAATTCACACTCACACACATAACATAAAAAATAGCTCAACTTGGCTAATTAAATGAAATAAATAAACCAACATAAAATTCAGCACCACCTGGCTATAACTCAAAATCATCCATACTTGGGAATAAATAAAAAAATAAAAAATAAACCAACATAAAATTCAGCACCACCTGGCTATAACTCTAAATCATCCATACTTGGGGGGAAAAAAAAATAAAATAAAAAGAAAGAAAGAAAAAAAAAAATAAATACAGAAAACATAACACACGCATAATCCCCTAAACTAACAAACACACACACACACACACACACACACACACACATACACACACACACACACACATATTGAGAATGAACATAACAACTTGGCTTATGAAAAAAAAAAAATAACAAGCACAACTCTGCTTTTTAAATAAAAGTTATATATACACAGACAAAAACACACCTACATACAATAATAATAATAATAATACTACATAACAACAACTGGTCCGACTGCCCTTTTCTTATGGCTAATGCTACATAATATAAAACAAAATACATAACACAATATACCAACAAATAAATAATATAAAACAATATACATAACACAGTATACATACAAATATAATAAATGTGCCTCACAAAAATATCTACAAAAACCCTAAAATAAATCCTACACTAAAACTGTGCCCTCTCCCACACCACCCCTCCTGTACATGGGTCAGTCCGTAACCAGTCCATAACTGACCCATGTCAGGTCCCCTAAGAAAAAAAAAAAAACACCACCCACAAATACACCCTTCCCACGTAGCACTCCAACCAACCAACTAAATACAACCTTATATACAAGACCACAACCCAATTTAGGCCCAAGTTCAGTGCCTGTAAGCCCTTCATACCATATCAGCTGAAAACAAAACAAAAAGCTATGGTGCACAGGGAGAAGGAAGACAGATCTTATACACTGAAGACATTTTAACTCTTTCCCTAACTCTCCCTACTATTCTCCCTAATTCTATCCCTTCATTAAAACTGACCCTACTATCACCCTATCCCAGTATTCCTGTCCCTAACCAAAATAAAGCTACTCTACCAAAAAGGTCTAGTACCTAGGGCACATGAAAAGAAAACCTCTCCATAGGAGAGAAGCCCTACTGGTACCAAGACTGCCATACTCCAAAGACCTGATCTTCCCGGTGATCAGACCTACAGACCTCCACCTCGGAGAGGACTTTCTGTTGGGTGGACACTAAACACCGTGCATTCCACGTGTGATACTTAACCACTAAGCTGACTAAAAATAAAGTGCCCCGATCTCGGCCACCGAGGGTCCTGAATGCCCCATAAGCCCACTCCGGATAGGTAAGGCCGGAAAGTTGACTCCAGCCGATGGAAGAGCCCACCCGATTGTAGACCCCTACGTTAAAGGGACAATGAAGCAGGAAGTGGTCCATGCTTTCCAGCGTGTCCACACACTCTTCTCAGGGACACCCCCGGTCATCAGAGTTCCTGTACTACAGGTTGTCCCTTACACCTAGCTTCCCCTGAAAGCAGAGCCAGGCCAAGTCCCAAAACTTCTGGGGGATCCTTTTCAAGTTTAAAAGATACAACCCCACCCTCAGATCCTGACCTGGGCAGTCCCTGAGCGCCAGAGGCTTCTGGAAGTGGGTCAACAGAACCCGTTTGTCAAGGAACTGCCTTGACTGGGTCCTGATCTCCCACACTCCCAGACCCCACCAACGTAACGCCTTCAGAGTTGAGGTAGCGTAAGCCGGAAGATATCCATGGGGCGTACGGAGGTCCTTTACTTGCCCTTCAAATAAAATCATAGTAAGAAGATGAGTCGGCACTGCCCCTCTGAAAGGTAAACCATTCATTCCCTGTGCAGGGATTATATCATAAGCCGGACAGGCTGTCACACGTGGTGTTCAATCTTTTTCTAAGATTATTCAATGTGCAAAAATAGAAGAGATGAGATGGCACTCACGTTCTTGCAGCAATGTGATATTTATGCTCAGTCAGGTCAGGTTACAGGTATGGCCGACAGGCCGGTTTCACGCTATCAACTAGCGCTTTCTCAAGAAAGGTCTGGTCTTGAGAAAGTGCTAGTTGATAGCGTGAAACCGGCCTGTCGGCCATACCTGTATCCTCACCTGACTGAAAATAAATATCACATTGCTGCAAGAACGTGAGTGCCTTCTCATCTCTTCTATTTTCCCCTTCAAATAAAACCTGTCTATCCTAGACCTGCTGCTGCTACCTCGATGATAGGTGAAACCCGTGTGGCCTGAGGGGCTCCGGATGTGGGCATCCTCTAGGCGAGCTTCCCTAACTATATTATTAAGGGCCACACTATGGCAATCCAGTGGACCGATGGAGCCTCTCCTATCTTGGGACCTTGTGACATTATTTAAGTCCCCTCCAAAGATCACCTGCCGGCTAGTAAAAAGGAAGGGCTTAATCCTCATAACGAGATTTTTACGGCCCAGCTTAGTTTGCGGGGCGTAGATGTTAATGAGCCAGAGCTCTTGTCCCTTCATGAGGACACCTAAGATCAGGCACCTCCCCATTTCTAACTCAATAACCCGTCTGCATTCAACCGGAGCGGTAAAAAGGACCGCCACCCCACTATGCGGCTCAGCCGCAAGAGACCAGTGGGAGGGCCTGCGCCTCCACTCTCTTCTGGCTTTCACCAGAGAGGCTAGATCTGACAACCTGGTCTCCTGTAAAAAGAAAATGTCAGCTTCAACACGGCCGAGAAAATCGAAGGCTGCGAATCTAGCCGTATCTGACTTTATACTGGCACAATTAATAGATGCCTACGTCAGTGGGGTGAGTGCCGCCATCATGGGTGATTGAGTTAGATGGCCACACCTTTACTTCTGCTTCCCCTTCTTTTTTGCCCCCTCATCCCCTGAAGAAGAGGAAAGGGCAGGACCACTTTTGGACCTTTTCTTAGACTCTGATTGGTCCATGTGGTCCCTGTCTCCGTCCGGCCCCAGTCTAGCCCTGCCCTCCGAGAAAGGTGCCTCAGCAGGACAGGGCCCAGTTCCCCCCAGAGGCTCTCTCACCCTAGGCCCCCCGCCCTCACCTTGACCTGGACGTAGTACAAGGCTTAACAGAGGGCTCCGACCTATTCTTTCTCCCTTTCCTTTTGCCCTTGTCTTTCTTTTTTGGCCTCTCCCCACTCTCCTCATCCCCACTTTCATAGTGGGAGGAATCGGAAAGGTTGGCCATATTGCCTTCCTCTCTGCGCAGCCTCCTGATCTCCTCATTCAGCACATTCTCCCCCAGGGCTTCAGGGGTGACAGGGCCATCTTCAGGAGCAGGGGCCAGAGCTACCCCAGTCACCTGGGTACTCTCCAGCTCCCTATTCCTCCTACGATTTTCCTCCCGCCTTAATTTGGCGGGGCCCTTTTTCCTCATCACTAGCCCTGTTGCTCCCCCATCCCTGCTCGTACCCTCCCCAGCCGAGGCAATTTAACAGCTTTCCCCAGCCGGAGCGGTCGCAGCACGGGCGAAAGCGCTCGGACAACGGCTGAAAGGGTGCCCAAGGACACCACACAGGTGGCACCGGATCTTCCTACAGGATGCGGCCAGATGACCCATCCCACCACACAAAGCACTGACCTGTACAGTACCGGCTGCGCTAAAATGGGTGGGGCTACCGCACCTGTGACAGACCTTAGGCTGCCCCTGGTAGAAGACCTGGATCCTGTCACGTCCAAGGAATGCGGCTGATGAAATGTGGGCAACTGTACTACCTGAACGTTTGAGTTTGAATGAAAATGTCCAGGCCCCTGACCAGATCCCGTGCTCATCCAGATTTTTCTTGGGCATGTCCGTCACATCCCCATACCGACCAAGCCCGGTCATGATGTCATAACAAGAAAGTGACTCGTTACGGATCAAAACTGTCACTTTCTTGACTGAGTTCTGACGGGAAATCGCCTTTACAGCAAAATCCCGCCAGCCGGGCTCTTTCTTCGCCACTTCGTAGTTTGACCAGAAGAGTTCGAGACCCTCTGACCGAACGAAACTGAAGTCAAACTCAGACGAACCGTAGGGGTGGATAAGGGCAAAGATGTCACTCGCCCTGAATTCCATCTGGAGGAGGAGCTCAACCACTTTAGCACAAGGCGGGCACGCATCCTCGCCCCTCCAAATCAGACGGACCACATTCCTACGGTTATTGTCCTGCCCGGGTGTCGGGAGGGACCAGACCACCTCCCCATTCTGCTCTCGGAAAGCCCCCAAACCGTGCCTTTCTATCCAGAAAGACAGGTCAACCTCACCCCTTCCCTCTACCTGGATCGACCTATCGCCCCTATGCAGAGCCTCCAGGAGGCGCTGTTGCAAGTAACCCCTGGGGCCGGACGGAGACGGGGACCCCACCGAAAACCCGGCAGCAACACTGGAATAGCTCTTAGGAGCAGTCACTGCCGGGGGGGGGGGGGGGCAGCTGGACCAGACCCATACCCAGGAGCACCATTCACACCACAACTCCAATCATCCATACCAGATGTTGCATTCACACCACTACTCCCACCATCATGCACTCCACTGACACTCCTCCCATTCCCAACACTACCACCCCCATCATTCTCACACCCTGCACTCACTTCCTGCCTAACATATCCTGGGCTGGCTGGGACCTGTAGTAACGCCGGTTTTAATACAGGTTTTCTTGCTAGCTTAGCTGCCGCTGGGGTAAACGCTAATGGCTCCTCCTTCATAGGCAATGTTACCACCTGAGTCTGGGGCTGCCCCTCTGGGCGCACCTCAGCTCCTCCCACAATGACACCACTAGGTTTGCCCGACTGCTCAGGCTCTGCTGATGACACTGACGCCCGGACACTCCCCCCCCTCACAGAGGAGTGCCCCGCAGCGCCCGCAGAAACCAGCACACGGACCGACCTTTCTCTGCTTCCGACGCCCGGACACTCCCCCCTTCACAGGAGAGTACCCTGCAGCGTCGGTAGTGCCCACAGCACTTGGGGAACCGCCCCCCAAGCACACGGCAGCATAGCTCTTCTCTGGCATTTGGACATGCCCCCCGCCACCCTGGGGCGTTCCAGCAGCGCCAGAGTTGCCTAACATGAGCCCGCCCTTCCCTACCGGCAGGACAGGTGGGCTTCACATCTATTGCATCCATAGCCATTTCAGACGCCATTCTATACCCCCTTGCTGGCCCTGCTCCACCACAGGAACGGTGTCTTGCAGTTTGGGGGACTCAGCAGCCTGAACCAGCTTTGCAGCTGACCAAGACTGCTGGAAAGGTACAAACATATACTGCACAGATTGTTGGGTCTTCTGCTTCTTTGCTTTACGCCTGACTTTTCCATCCTCACACTGATATTCACCGAAGGTGAAATTCTGGAGGTGGATTCCTGCATGACAATTGCCCTCAATAAACCCCCAGCCTCACTCTCCACATCATCCTCCTCACTGTCAGTCACAGGGAGCACCACTTGGGCCGGCTCTATGTAGCTGTCCTGGGTGTCACAGGGCATAGGAACAGACACAGCATCCTCCACCACATGCGCTCCTTCCTCTACCTTCTCCTTAACTCCTTCACTGCCATCCTCACTATCTTCACCGCCACTACTCTCCCCATCATTCACCTCAACCTCCACCTTACCTTGGGATTTCATGACGGCAAACCTTTCATCATTTGCCAGCTTCTCTCTGAGGAGACCGCTGCCCTCCAGGATCTCTGCCTTCCTCTCCTCCAGCTTGGCAATCTGGGCTTTCAGGGCTGTGATCCTTTTCTTCAGCTCAGGCTTGCTTCTCCTGGACCCAGAGTTTGCCAGACTCTGAGTCCCACGCAGAACTTCTCTTACAAGCCTGAGCTCTTTACTGCAGCGGTCGTATTCCGCAAAGCATGCGGCCATGCGGGAGCAGTAGGTCTCACTTGATTCTTTGGGGCCCATATCTCCAAACTCTTCCTCCTTGTTTTCCTTCCACCACCATATCTCTGGCTGGCACCCATTGCCGGAGGAGCAGAGCCTGCATTTCTGCAGACTCTGCTGGATCTTCTGCCTCCGGCCGGAACAATGACTGTAGCAGTTTTCTCTCCCCCCCCCCCCCCCCCGCCAGCCTTGAAGAACGGGGAATGGAGGCCTGAGGCTCCATGCAGGAAAGCTCTCCCAGGGAGCCTGCCACACCCCTGGGAAAGGCTTGATGGAAAGCGCTGCTTCTCTGGAAGTCTGGAGCTCAAAAGAGACACACCCGACAGCTTCTCACACAGAACTCCTCTGGACTACAGGATGTGCTCTCTGCTGACACCTCTGTCCATGTCAGGAACTATCCGGAGCAGGAGAGGTTTGCTACAGGGACTTGCTCCTACTCTGGACAGTTCCTGACAGACAGAGGTGTCAGCAGAGAGCACTGTGGTCAGACTGAAAAGAACTATACAACTTCCTGTGGAGCATACAGCAGCTGATAAGTACTGGAAGGATTAAGATTTTTTAATAGAAGTCATTTACAAATTGGTTTAACTTTCTGGAGACAGTTCATATGAAATAAAAAATGTTTTCCACCGGAGTACCCCATTAAAGTGTAAGTAGGAAACCTTAAAGGGGACCTGGACAACAACCTATCACATTAAACTATCAAAAGTACTAAAGTACAGAAATAAACACTTCACCCAGACTCCTAGTGGGAGACATGACAACTTCCTACAATAAAGTAAAATAAGTGTATTATATGACTCCCAGTCCCCTTATTAGTAATTCACAAGTCTGTGCAATACATACTTTCCAACATCTGAATCTGAAATCATAGACATCTCCACTTAAGACTGCCTGAAAACCTGTCTTACATTACTATGCAGATTTTCATAATTTAAACTTCTTTCGAAGTGGGGCTAATGGGACAATCCCTGGATGTTGGTAGGAGCAATTGCGTCCTCTACTAAATCATTATTAAATTGCAAGGTTCCCTTAATAATCTCAACCTCCACCAACACTTGTGACTAAGAGCCCTTTTAGACTGGCCGAGTCATTCGGGTCATTGTTGGTTAGCTGATCACTGGGCCTATTACACAGGATAATCTGTTGGAATAAGAAAAAAAGGAGAATGGTACCGGCACCTCGAGTACCCTCGGTGGATCACGGAAACTGTATTCGAGTTACTGAGATACTGATCTGAGGAAGAGAGGGCTCCTCCTGAAACACATCATATCCATGTTTATTATTTTCTAGTGTATGTTTCAATAAATGGTCCTGCTTAGCATCTTAAATTTAATCCACTGGCTCTTTTACATCCATTCGTTGACAGTCTGCAGTGCCTGGAACCTAAAAGTTTTTTTTTTTCTTCTGATTCTGCTTCCTATTACACAGGACAATATTGATCTATTCAGCTTATAACTGCCCCGTGTATTAGGGCCTTAAACCAATGGAGGGACTTTCAACTTCCTCCAAAGGTTTTCTATGGGGTTGAGATCTGGAGACTGGCTAGGCCACTCCAGGACCTTGAAATGTTTTTTTACGAAGCCACTCCTTCGTTGCTTGGGCAGTGTGTTTGGGATCATATTCATGCTGAAAAACCCAGCCACGATTCATCTTCAAAGCCTTGCTGATGGAATTAGGTATTCATTCATTCTTTCCTTTACACTGATCAGATGTCCTTGTCCCATTGTTGAAAAACAGCCCCAAAGCATGTTTTCACCCCCATCCATTCACAGTAGGTATGGTGTTCTTTGGAAGCATTCTTTCTCCTCCAAACATGACGAGTTGAGGTTTAATCAAAAAGTTCTACTTTTGGTTTCATCTGACCATATGACATTCTCCCAATCCTCTTCTGGATCATCCAAATGCTCTCTAGCAAACTTCAGATGGGCCCGGACATGTACTGGCTTTGCATGATTTGAGTCCCTGGCAGCGTAGTGTGTTACTGATGGTAGACTTTGTTACTTTGGTCCCAGCTCTCTCCAGGTTATTCACTAGGTCCCCCCGTGTGGTTCTGGGATTTTTGCTCACCATTCTTGTAATCATTTTGATACCACGGGGTGAGATCTTGCGTGGAGTCCCAGATCGGGGGAGATTATCAGTGGTCTTGTATGTCTTCCATTTTCTAATAATTGCTCCCACAGTTGATTTCTTCACACCAAGATGCTTGCCTATTATAGATCCAGTCTTCCCAGTCTTGTGCAGGTCTATAATTTTGTTTCTGGTGTCCTTTGACAGCTCTTTGTTCTTGGTAATAGTGGAGTTTGGAGTGTGACTGTTTGAGGTTTTGCACAGGTGTCTTTTATAATGATAACAAGTTCAAACAGGTGCCATTAATACAGGTAACCACTGGGGGACAGAGGAGACTCTTAAAGAAAAAGTTACAAGTCTGTGGGAGTCAGAAATCTTGCTTGTAGGTGACCAAATACTTATTTTCCACCATAATTAGCAAATCAATTATTTAAAAATCAGACAATGTGATTTTGTGGATTTTTTTTCTCATTATGTCTCTCATATTTGAGGTATACCTATGATGAAAATGACAGGCCTCTCTCATCTTTTTAAGTGGTAGAACTTGCATAATTAGTGGCTGACTAAATACTTGTTTGCCCCATTGTACACATTTCACCAATAATGACATTTTGAGTGCACTTTAGTGTTGTAAGTTAAGCTGCCAATATTTATCATTTATAATACATCAATTTCAGCCTACAGAGACCTTATGGAAGTGATCCCAAGGACACAATGGGAAAGGACCTTGAAAAGTGCTTAACTGACAGCTTGTGACTGCCATTCTGCATCCTATTTCTGCCTGTTAAGGGTTATTGCTGATTTTCTCAGTATGAAAACATAAGGAGACAGTGAGGTTTTCTCTTATTTATTCTGCAGCACAACAGCAGACACATCTCCCCAGTGTGAAGTGTGACTCATCCCTGCTTTAGTCCATTGTAAACACTGTCTAGGATGGTCGGAGCTAGCGTTTAATAGCACCGAATCCTCCAGTCTCAGAACGATCTGGAAACATCTGATATAATTGATGACATCTATTTGAACACAGTATAGTGTTCAGATCGGGAAGCAAGGCAGACACTATTGCTTTCTTGTAATATGACAGTACTTGTAGACTCTGTTGACCTCATGTTGTCCTAACTGAGGTTCTATATTGTGTTTACATGTAACTGTTACTCATCTTGACTGGCTCCAGACGATGGGTGCATTCAGTTGCTAAGCAACCAGCAGTCCCTCCTGTAATGCCATCTTCAGCCGTGCCCTTGCTGGATACGGCCTCTTTTTCATACCACAGCCAGTGGAACCAGATTGCCAGGGAAATTGTTGTCTGTTGATGACAATTAAACCTGGTGGTCTGTTTACTGAGGAATCGTCCACCATGCATTGCTTGCAGATTGAGGTCTTAAAGGGGTACTCCCGATGCTAAGACATCTTATCCTCTATCCAAAGGATAGGGGATAAGATGCCTGATCACGGGGTTACTGCTGCTGGGGACCCTGTGATCTTGCACGCAGCACCCCGTTATAATCAGTCCCCGGATCACGTTCCGCCCCCTCAATGCAAGCCTATGGGAGGGGGCGTTACAGCTGTCACACCCCTTCCCATAGGCTTGCATTGAGGGGGTGGAGCGTGACATCACACAGGGGTAGGGCCATGATGTCAGAACGCTCCGGCCCCCGTGATCGCCAGTAATCAGACCCGGAGCGAACATGCTCCGGGACTGATTATAACGGGGTGCTGCGTGCAAGATCAGGGGGGTCCCCAGCGGCGGGACCCCCGCGATCAGGCATCTTATCCCCTATCCTTTGGGGGGGGGGGGGGCATAAGATGTCAGCGCTGAAGTAGTCCTTTAAAGGAAATGAGTCGCCTACATTTTTTTCCTGATTAGAGACAGATACTGACCCCTGCTTATTTCTTCTAATCTGTTTTAATTTCTGATTGTATTTTTAATATATTTAATGTTTTGTACATTTTATGGGGCCTGCAATCTTTCCTGAGCTGTTTATAACAGCATTTAGGGAAATGCTTTACTGCAGGACTCATGGACCATAGACAGCAATAGACAGGACCTGTCCCATTTGGATGAATTGGAGACCTATACAGAGATAATTCTCTGCTGTGAATTGTGGGGATCCAGTGTTTTCTCACTCTGCTTTTGAGAGGAAAAGCATTTCTGCAAAATATTGTGTACAAAACAAAAAGTCTCAGCTTAGTTTTTGCCCTAGTGGCCAGAATGGAAATTGCAAGATTTCAGGATTTTCATAAAATATAGATAGCAAAATGAAAAATTATGAAAAAAAAAAACAACAAAAACTCTTAAAGAATATGAAGGTAAGAAATTAGCAGGCAGCACTCCAGGATCTTTGCAATTAAAACCGCTTCTTTATTGCCTTACAGCGGATCTCAAGCAGAGCGGAACACACTATACCAACAGTTTCTCGTTAGCAAGAACTCTTTCTGAGTACCAGTTGTCTCAAACACTTAATTAAACCCACGTGTGTGCACATAATAAATGGGTGAAAATTACATATAAGAATACATATAACAATTTTTTCCACATTTTCCTTTAATAGAAACACATGATTATACAAAGAACATAAATAAACTATTTTACAAAAATGAGGACAGATCATTACGGTCATTTAGACCTAAAATACCAGTTGGATTTGTCCATAAGATCCAAGTTGCTTCTGCATGTAGCAACCTGGTGTGTCTATCCAAACCGCTATATATTTGGTGTATACGCTGTTATCCTAGAAACTGTATATTATTGGTATCCCCCACATGATGGTTATTCATATGTGTAATGAACTGGGGACATCCTTTTCCTGTGCGTAATGAGTATGAGTGTTCTCTAAACCTATGGAAACGGATAGTTTTGCCAATGTAGTATTTCAAGCACAGGCAAATGATGGCATAGACTACAAAGTCTGTCCGGCATGTAATAAAATCTGACACTGTATATCTTACCCAACCTAACTGAATGGCTTTTGAGGTACCGTATATACTGTAGCTGTGTACAGAATGAACAATTTTACAGCGGTAATTACCTTTTGGCAAATCCTGCTGTAACCAAGTTGGTTTTCTATTCCTGTCTTGAAAAACAATTCCAACAAGCTCTTCCTTTAAATTTCTCGTCCTCCTGAAGGATATTATGGGGCGCTGCTCGGTCAATTCTGTCAAATCCCGATCGGACTGTAAAACGTGTGAATTCTTATGAAAGGTACATTTCACACAGTCCGCTACGGGATTGAACTCAAAGGAAAATACTGCACGTTTATTTTTATTTCTCTCCTTACCGCTCTTCCCAAAGATCTAATTTTTCCTTTCCTGTCTGTTGGCCTTTTCAAAGGATGTCCTATACATATGAATAACCATCATGTGGGGGATACCAAGAATATACAGTTTCTAGGATAACAGCGTATACACCAAATATATAGCGGTTTGGATAGACATAACAGGTTGCTATAAGCAGAAGCAACTTGGATCTTACGGATAAATGCAACTGGTATTTCAGGTCTAAATGACCGCAATGATCTGTCCTCATTTTTGTTAAATAGTTTATGTTCTTTGTAGAATCATGTGTTTCTATTACAGGAAAATTTGAAAAAAATTGTTATATGTATTTGTTATGTGTACATGTGATGTCCTAGTACGGGATATAGTCCCGTACAGTACTTAGGCCCTGTAAGGTTGAGCCCCTCTGTGTCCTAGGGGCCCTCCTGCAGTGTCTCCCCCATAGTAATATATGTTATGTATAGTGTTGTGTGTGTTATGTATAAAGGACCTTTAACCCCTTAAGGACTCTGCCCATTTTCACCTTAAGGACACAGCCAATTTTATTTTTGCGTTTTTGTTCTTTCCTCCTCACCTTCTAAAATTCATAACTCTTTTATATTTCTATTCCCAGACCCATATGCGTTTTTTGCGTGACCAGTTGTACTTTGTAATGACATCACTCATTTTTCACCTTAGGGGATCATTAACATTTTATTTTTATAGTTTGGACATTTACGCACGCAATGATAACAATTATGTTTATCATTTATCTTTTTTTTTTGCTTTTATTTGTAATAATATAGGGAAAAGGGGTGATTTAAAACTTTATTGGGGAAGGGGCTTTTTCAAAAAAAAAATCACTTTTTTTACACTTTTTTTACACTTTTTTTTACAATTATTGTACACTTTTTTTTAGTCCCCATAGGAGCCTATTTATAGCAATCATTATGTTGCTAATACTGTTCAGTGCTATGCATAGGGCATTGCACTCGTCAGTATTATCGGCAATCCTCTGCTCTGGTCTGCTGGAAGGCAGATCAGTACAGAAGACCCCAGGAGACAGACAGAGGCAGGTGAGGGGACCTCCATCTGCCATCTTAGCTGATCGGATCCCCGCGATCAGATCAGCCATTATAAGTGCCGTACTGCCGCAGATGCCATGATCTGTATTGATCACGGCACCTGAGGGGTTAATGGCAGACATCAGCGCGATCACTGATGTCCGCCATTACCGGTGGGTCCACGGCTGCTGTCCGGGACCCACCAGGAATAAAGTGAGCGCAGCTCCTGCACTCGTGTCACAGCCGTGCTGTAAATGTACGGCGATGTGCGCTAAGTGATGCTATGCACATGATAATGTGTCCACATGATGTTTATTACCTAGAGAGCACCAGCTAACCAGGTGACCTGCAGCTTGACCTATGGGCTTCTGGCTCAGCCGCCCTTTATAAGAGGGGAAGCCATTACAATCTCTCTCTTCTATCACACTTCCTACTGAGGCGTAGTGTTGCTCGCGAATATTCGCAATACGAATTATATTCGCGAATATAGCACTATATATTCGTAATTACGAATATTCGTATTTTATTTTTATTTTTTTTCACAGTACACATCACAGTGATCATCCCTCTCTGCTTCCAGCTTGTGTGGGGTAAAGAAGGCTCTAATACTACTGTGTGAGACTGGCGTACGAATTTTCGCACATGCTAATTTTCGCATATGCCAATTTTTGTTTATGCTAATATGCGAAAATAAAATGTGCATATTACGAATATGCGAATTTAGCGAATATATGACGAATATTTGTCCATATATTCGCGAAATATCACGAATTCGAATATGGCCTATTCTATTCCCAGACCCATGCCAACTATACACCATTGTTATCGTCTATTGCCTCGGAGACGAAGTCCCTCTTGAAGTCAATGATATCATGTGTTGGCAGAGTGGCAACTCTAAAAATGTTCCTCCTACCAAAGAT
Organism: Hyla sarda; assembly: GCF_029499605.1. Taxonomy (NCBI): domain Eukaryota; kingdom Metazoa; phylum Chordata; class Amphibia; order Anura; family Hylidae; genus Hyla; species Hyla sarda. The sequence goes on from NC_079190.1 coordinate 346,033,010, forward strand.
CTTATATGTCTTTAGGACGGTCCCATTTGCATTACCTACTTCCTTTTTTACTAGTATGCAGCGTATCTTCATTAAATTTATTTGGGCAGGGAACAAGCCTAGACTGCCACATACAATTTTATCCGAAGACAGGCTGGGTGGGGGGCTGGGTTCCCCTGATATCCGGGGATACTATATTTCCACTCTAATGGCCTCCATGAGGCACTGGATGGAGGGGGACTGAACCCTCCCATGGACACACATAGGATGCTTCTCTGTTTTCCGCTACAAGATTAATGACCTGATCTATCTGACCCTCTGGAACTTAACCACCATTGTTTACCAACCCTCTAGTGAGAGCTACATATCTGGCTTGGAAGACATACCTAAGCCAAACGCAGCGTACAGTGAAGACAGTCAAAGGGGACATACCACTAACAGTTGTTACGCCGAGCGCTCCGGGTCCCCGCTCCTCCCCGGAGCGCTCGCAGCGTTCTCTCATTCGCAGCGCCCCGGTCAGACCTGCTGACCGGGTGCGCTGCGATATTACTCCCAGCCGGGATGCGATTCGCGATGCGGGACGCGCCCGCTCGCGATGCGCATCTCGGCTCCCGTACCTTACCCGTTCCCCGTCTGTGTTGTCCCGGCGCGCGCGGCCCCGCTCCTTAGGGCGCGCGCGCGCCGGGTCTCTGCCATTTAAAGGGCTGCTGCGCCACTGATTGGCGCAGCAGGCCTAATCAGTATTCTCACCTGTGCACTCCCTACTTATACCTCACTTCCCCTGCACTCCCTCGCCGGATCTTGTTGCCATTGTGCCAGTGAAAGCGTTTCCTTGTGTGTTCCTAGCCTGTGTTCCAGACCTCCTGCCGTTGCCCCTGACTACGATCCTTGCTGCCTGCCCTGACCTTCTGCTACGTCCGACCTTGCTCTTGTCTACTCCCTTGTACCGCGCCTATCTTCAGCAGTCAGAGAGGTTGAGCCGTTGCTGGTGGATACGACCTGGTTGCTACCGCCGCTGCAAGACCATCCCGCTTTGCGGCGGGCTCTGGTGAATACCAGTAGCAACTTAGAACCGGTCCACCAGCACGGTCCACGCCAATCCCTCTCTGGCACAGAGGATCCACCTCCAGCCAGCCGAATCGTGACAGTAGATCCGGCCATGGATCCCGCTGAAGTCCCACTGCCAGTTGTCGCCGACCTCACCACGGTGGTCGCCCAGCAGTCGCAACAGATAGCGCAACAAGGTCACCAGCTGTCTCAACTGACGTGATGCTACAGCAGCTATTACCACAGCTCCAGCAACAATCTCCTCCGCCAGCTCCTGCACCTCCTCCGCAGCGAGTGGCCGCTTCCGGCTTACGATTATCCTTGCCGGATAAATTTGATGGGGACTCTAAGTTTTGCCGTGGCTTTCTTTCGCAATGTTCCCTGCACTTGGAGATGATGTCGGACCAGTTTCCAACTGAAAGGTCTAAGGTGGCTTTCGTGGTCAGCCTTCTGTCTGGGAAAGCTCTGTCATGGGCCACACCGCTCTGGGACCGCAATGACCCTGTCACTGCCTCTGTACACTCCTTCTTCACGGAGATCCGAAGTGTCTTTGAGGAACCTGCCCGAGCCTCTTCTGCTGAGACTGCCCTACTGAACCTGGTCCAGGGTAATTCTTCTGTTGGCGAGTACGCCATCCAATTCCGTACTCTTGCCTCCGAATTATCCTGGAATAATGAGGCCCTCTGCGCGACCTTTAAAAAAGGCCTATCCAGCAACATTAAAGATGTGCTGGCCGCACGAGAAATTCCTGCTAACCTGCATGAACTTATTCATCTTGCCACCCGCATTGACATGCGTTTTTCCGAAAGGCGTCAGGAGCTCCGCCAGGATATGGACTTTGTTCGCACGAGGCGGTTTCTCTCCCCGGCTCCTCTCTCCTCTGGTCCTCTGCAATCCGTTCCTGTGCCTCCCGCCGTGGAGGCTATGCAAGTTGACCGGTCTCGCTTGACACCTCAAGAGAGGACACGACGCCGCATGGAGAACCTATGCCTGTACTGTGCCGGTACCGAACACTTCTTGAAAGATTGTCCTATCCGTCCTCCCCGCCTGGAAAGACGTATGCTGACTCCGCACAAAGATGAGACAGTTCTTGATGTCTACTCTGCTTCTCCACGCCTTACTGTGCCTGTGCGGATATCTTCCTCTACCTTCTCCTTCTCTGCTATGGCCTTCTTGGATTCCGGATCTGCAGGAAATTTTATTTTGGCCTCTCTCATCAACAGGTTCAACATCCCGGTGACCAGTCTCGCCAGACCCCTCTACATCAATTCTGTTAACAATGAAAGATTGGACTGTACCGTGCGTTACCGCACGGAACCTCTCCTAATGTGCATCGGACCTCATCACGAAAAAATTGAATTTTTGGTCCTCTCCAACTGCACTTCTGAAATTCTTCTTGGATTACCGTGGCTTCAACGCCATTCCCCAACCCTTGATTGGTCCACAGGAGAAATCAAGAACTGGGGTACTTCTTGTCACAAGGACTGTCTTAAATCGGTTCCCAGTACTCCTTGCCGTGACCCTGTGGTTCCCCCTGTATCCGGTCTTCCTAAGGCTTATATGGACTATTCTGACGTTTTTTGCAAAAAGCAAGCTGAGACTTTGCCTCCTCACAGGCCTTATGACTGTCCTATTGACCTCCTCCCGGGTACTACCCCACCCCGGGGCAGAATCTATCCTCTGTCTGCTCCTGAGACTCTTGCCATGTCGGAGTACATCCAGGAGAATTTAAAAAAGGGGTTTATCCGCAAGTCCTCCTCTCCTGCCGGAGCTGGATTTTTTTTTGTGTCCAAAAAAGATGGCTCCCTACGTCCTTGTATTGATTACCGCGGACTTAATAAAATCACGGTAAAAAACCGCTACCCCTTACCTCTCATCTCGGAACTCTTTGATCGCTTACAAGGTGCCCACATCTTTACCAAACTGGACTTAAGAGGTGCTTATAATCTCATCCGCATCAGGGAGGGGGATGAATGGAAAACTGCATTTAACACCAGAGATGGACACTTTGAGTATCTAGTCATGCCCTTTGGCCTATGCAACGCCCCTGCCGTCTTCCGAGACTTTGTTAATGAAATTTTTCTTGATCTCCTATATTCCTGTGTTGTGGTTTATCTGGACGATATTCTGATTTTTTCTGCCAACTTAGAAGAACACCGCCAGCATGTCCGCATGGTTCTTCAGAGACTTCGTGACAATCAACTTTATGCCAAAATGGAGAAATGTCTCTTTGAATGTCAATCTCTTCCTTTCCTAGGATGCTTGGTCTCTGGCCAGGGACTACAAATGGACCCAGATAAACTCTCTGCCGTCTTAGATTGGCCACGCCCCTCCGGACTCCGTGCTATCCAACGTTTTTTGGGGTTCGACAATTATTACAGACAGTTTATTCCACACTTTTCCACTATTGTGGCTCCTATCGTGGCTTTAACCAAGAAAAATGCCAATCCCAAGTCCTGGTCCCCCCAAGCGGAAGACGCATTTAAACATCTCAAGTCTGCCTTTTCTTCCGCTCCCGTGCTCTCCAGACCTGACCCATCTAAAGCCTTCCTATTGGAGGTAGATGCCTCCTCAGTGGGAGCTGGAGCTGTCCTTCTACAAAAAAATTCTTCCGGGCATGCTGTGACTTGTGGTTTTTTTTCTAGGACCTTCTCCCCGGCGGAGAGAAACTATTCCATCGGGGATCGAGAACTACTGGCCATTAAATTGGCGCTTGAGGAATGGAGGCATCTGCTGGAGGGATCAAAATTTCCAGTTATCATATACACTGATCACAAGAATCTCTCCTATCTCCAGTCTGCCCAACGACTGAACCCTCGCCAGGCTAGGTGGTCGTTGTTCTTTGCCCGTTTTAACTTTGAAATCCATTTTCGCCCTGCTGACAAGAACATTAGGGCCGATGCCCTCTCTCGTTCTTCTGATGCCTCTGAAGTAGAGGTCTCTCCGCAACACATCATTCCTCCGGACTGTCTGATCTCCACTTCTCCAGCTTCCATCAGGCAAACTCCTCCAGGGAAGACCTTCGTTTCTCCACGCCAGCGTCTCGGGATTCTCAAATGGGGACACTCCTCCCACCTCGCAGGCCATGTGGGCATCAAAAAATCCTTGCAACTCATCTCTCGGTTTTATTGGTGGCCGACTCTGGAGACTGATGTTATTGATTTCGTGCGGGCCTGTACTGTCTGTGCCCGGGATAAGACTCCTCGCCAGAAGCCTGCTGGTCTCCTTCATCCTCTGCCTGTTCCTGAACAGCCTTGGTCACAGATTGGTATGGACTTTATTACGGACTTGCCCTCATCCCGTGGCAACACAGTTGTTTGGGTGGTCGTTGATCGATTTTCCAAGATGGCACATTTTATTCCTCTTCCTGGTCTTCCTTCAGCGCCTCAGTTGGCAAAGCAATTTTTTGTACACATTTTTCGCCTTCACGGTTTGCCCACGCATATCGTCTCAGATAGAGGCGTCCAATTCGTGTCTAAATTCTGGAGGGCCCTCTGTAAACAGCTCAAGATCAAATTAAACTTCTCTTCTTCTTATCATCCCCAATCCAATGGGCAAGTAGAAAGAGTTAATCAGGTCCTGGGTGACTATTTACGGCATTTTGTTTCCTCCCGCCAGGATGACTGGGCAGATCTTCTACCATGGGCCGAATTCTCATACAACTTCAGAGTCTCCGAATCTTCTGCTAAATCCCCATTTTTCGTGGTGTACGGCCGTCACCCTCTTCCTCCCCTCCCTACTCCCTTGCCCTCTGGTTTGCCCGCTGTGGATGAAGTGACTTGTGATCTTTCCACCATATGGAAAGAGACCCAAAATTCTCTTTTACAGGCTTCATCCCGGATGAAAAGATTTGCTGATAAAAAAAGAAGAACTCCCCCCATTTTTGCTCCCGGAGACAAGGTATGGCTCTCCGCTAAATATGTCCGCTTTCGTGTCCCCAGTTATAAACTGGGACCACGCTATCTTGGTCCTTTCAAAATAAGTGCCAGATCAACCCTGTCTCTTACAAACTCCTTCTTCCTCCTTCTCTCCGTATTCCCAATGCCTTCCATGTCTCTCTCCTTAAACCACTCATCCTTAACCGCTTCTCTCCCAAAGTTGTTTCTCCCACTCCAGTTTCCGGATCTTCTGACGTCTTTTCTGTGAAGGAGATTCTAGCATCCAAGACGGTCAGAGGTAAAAGATTCTTCTTGGTCGACTGGGAGAATTGCGGCCCTGAGGAGAGATCCTGGGAACCTGAGGACAACATCCTGGACAAAAGTCTTATCCTCAGGTTCTCAGGCTCCAAAAAGAGGGGGAGACCCAAAGGGGGGGTACTGTTACGCCGAGCGATCCGGGTCCCCGCTCCTCCCCGGAGCGCTCGCAGCGTTCTCTCATTCGCAGCGCCCCGGTCAGACCTGCTGACCGGGTGCGCTGCGATATTACTCCCAGCCGGGATGCGATTCGCGATGCGGGACACGCCCGCTCGCGATGCGCATCTCGGCTCCCGTACCTTACCCGTTCCCCGTCTGTGTTGTCCCGGCACGCGCGGCCCCGCTCCTTAGGGCGCGCGCGCGCCGGGTCTCTGCCATTTAAAGGGCCGCTGCGCCACTGATTGGCGCAGCAGGCCAAATCAGTATTCTCACCTGTGCACTCCCTTCTTATACCTCACTTACCCTGCACTCCCTCGCCGGATCTTGTTGCCATTGTGCCAGTGAAAGCGTTTCCTTGTGTGTTCCTAGCCTGTGTTCCAGACCTCCTGCCGTTGCCCCTGACTACGATCCTTGCTGCCTGCCCTGACCTTCTGCTACGTCCGACCTTGCTCTTGTCTACTCCCTTGTACCGCGCCTATCTTCAGCAGTCAGAGAGGTTGAGCCGTTGCTGGTGGATACGACCTGGTTGCTACCGCCGCTGCAAGACCATCCCGCTTTGCGGCGGGCTCTGGTGAATACCAGTAGCAACTTAGAACCGGTCCACCAGCACGGTCCACGCCAATCCCTCTCTGGCACAGAGGATCCACCTCCAGCCAGCCGAATCGTGACAACAGTATTGCAAGCATCTATTCCAGAATTACATATTCAAGGTATGTAACTTATATCACACATGTACGTAACTTATATGAAGACCTAGATTTAATGATATTCAAAACACTACGTACTAGATTCCACTTGCCAAATAGAGATTTTTACAAGTTTCTTCAGATCAGACACTTTCTCGATTCACTGCAGCTGTCCATATCCGGCAACGACCTTAATATCCTTAAATTTCTCTCCTCGGATTTGAAGGGTCTGAGGCCCATTTACACTGCTCTCATAGACACTGAGGATTGTCACATTTCATACCATTGCGATTGTGGAGTAGGGAATTGAATCGCACAATCGCTCCAGAGGAGTGGAGTCAAGCGTTCAAGCGCATACATAAAGCTTTCTGGTTCTCAACACATTTAGAAAGTGCCTATAAAACCATTTTGAGGTGGTACTTTACACCTATGAAAATAGCCAGAGCCTTTCCAGGATCCTCAGACCTTTGCTGGCGTGGTTGCGGACATAGAGGGTCGCTGGTGCATGTTCTCTGGGCCTGCCCGGTTATACAGCTGTTTTGGACAGCATGTCAGACATTCATAGCCAAGATATTGGACTGTACCATCCAATGGTCCCCAGAACTGGTCCTTTTGTTCTTAGACATGGAACAAATCCCACTCCCAATCAGAGATCTCTTCTGTCTCATATGTATCATTGCCAAGATAGCAGTCACTAGCCACTGGAAATTTAGAAATATTCCATCCATAGAGGTCATAGTGGCTAAACTCAATACCACATACTCTTATGAAAAGGTAATAGCATTAAATTCAGGTACCTATAAAGTCCTTTTCTAACAGGTGGCAACTGTGGATGTCTTCTACTCATTGTAGGGATGTTGGCTGATGGTATTGCCCTCTTGTGGATCAGGACATGCTAGTTTTATAGTACTCACAGCTTGCATGGAGCGTTGGCCATGGAGAATATCAGGTGATCATAATAACAATATCACATTTTCCGCCTTAGGTGGGGTCAATACTCCATGTTTCGTGACTTTCCACTATGATGTTTCTTAACTTAGAACTGTATAATCCGAGATATATGATGTATTTCAGGTACTTCTGTTTCTATTTGTTCTGTATGTTCCTTTTAAGCACTATGTTGGCGCCTGTTGTATTATCCTATCATTGAAAAACCTCAATAAAAACCTATTGAACGTAAAGAAGCGGTTTTAATTGCAAAGATCCTGGAGTGCCGCCTGCTATTTCCTTACCTTCATATCATTGTGGACTTACTGTTTTGGGTGAGCACCAGATTGCTACCATGGAAATTAGGTTTCCATTAGTCCCCGAGCCATATCCCATTGCACAGGAAGGTCGGAGTGGTGCATGCATCTTTCTTTATTTGCTAATACTCTTAAAGAATATGTTTAACATAAAAACCAAATTTAAACTATAGTTAATTTTCTGATGAGACATCCTTTTTAATTTTTACGTAACTCCTATTTCTGTGCTTTCTGACTTTGATCTTGATTACCGATTTGACCTTGACCTCAACCTAGTCCCTAGATGTAGCTTCTGTCTAACCCTTAAAATTGTTTGTCATGTATCTGTTATGCTACTCTCCTGCGTCTATCACCAACCAGTGACAATTCTAAGGGATGTGACTTGGAAATCGGAAAAAAAAAAGTACCATATGTTTATGTGTAGATCATGGGAGAAGAATTGGAAGATTTCTTTTTTGCCAGTGCCAAAATGTTTGTGGTTTAGAGAATCCACACTCAGTCTCAATTCCCTGTCATGGGGGTATTCCACATCTACTTAGAACAATTGAACAAAAAAATGGACAAATGAGACCTGGAAAACAATTGTTAAATACAAATATGTTGTACAGTGACCAAACACTAACATATAACCTAGGTACTAGTAATGGCTGTATATGTGTGAACTCCCAACATAAATAGCAAGCAACAAGGAGAAAAACGGAGTCACTTATAAAGCGTACATGATTTTTATTAATTCCATGGAATGTACATACATGAAAAATATAAAATATGTAATCTCAAAGAGGAATACGGCTAAAAGGTGGTATCACCGCCTCTGCACAACAGAATCTGAGGTATATGTTAGTATAATGTTTACTGGATCTACTACAATAGAATAAAAAGTATAGGGGTAAACTGGCACACTAAAATTGCACAATTCAAATAATAAGCAGCATATAAAGGGTATACATCTCATAGTGAGAGCTACATGTAGGTAAAGTGCAGTGTGCATACAAACAAAAGAAAAAAGCATTGTAGAGATACAGACCAATATAAGGTATACCAGAGTGTAGCAGCAGATGGCAGAGACCGGGATAGCACCACTCCAACGTACGTTTCGGTATGCAACCTTCGTCGAATTAATAAAAATCATGTACACTTTATAAGTGACTCCGTTTTTCTTCTTGTTGCTCACATCTACTGAGTCAAGTGTTCAATATCTGAAGTCTAGTACTAGAACCCCAACACACAGGCTTTAAAACCATCCTACACAGGAATTATCACTGCTTACCTGTCCATCCAAAGGGGTTCTTAAACACACCCTATTTCACTTCTTACATGCTGTTTTCACATATATAAATTGTAATGTAACACACCATAACCTAGAGCATTATATTTTTCTTTTCCTATAAATGTCATTACATGTTTATTATTTTCCTATAAATCCCTAGCTAGCATTTGAATTTGAATTCATTTGAATTCATTGCCTGGAAAATCTGAACAGGCATAACCTGTTTAATGTCTAAAATGTAATATATTTAAATATGGCCTGATCTTTTCACTCAGTTCTTTTCTATCATAATATTTAGGCCTTCAATTTGATCAATGCACATTGAGTTATTAGTATATTGAGCAATATTATTTCTATTCTATTATTTTTTATGAACATGGACACAGTATACAGCATTACAATAATGACCCTTATTTATCAATCAGCCTGAAACCCTAATTGTCTGGGTTTTCCCTTAGCAACCAATCACAGCTTAACTTTCACTTTACAAGAGCTCGTTAAGATTCAAAAGTTGAGCTGTGATTGGGTGCTGTGGGGAAAAATAGACAATTAGGGTTTCAGGCAGATTGATAAATATCCCCTAATATCTCTGTATCTCCCATCACGCTGCAGGCTTGCTGCTCAATGTAGATGTCATAAAAACAATGCTCAGATAAACCCTTTTCTGTGGTCATTCCAGAATGGTACATGGTCAACACAGTCAAGCACTTTAGCTTTATTCTTGTATCCAATGGCTTTTATTTGTGTTATCCAGCAATATGTGTTTTTTCTTGCCTCCAAGGCTTACCTACAGCATAATAATTCTTTATAAAAGTATAGAAAGGCTCTCTAGCTGCTCCTAATGATCGTAAACTTGAAAAGGGATTCCCATCTCCAAATGTTGCCCCTATTTATTGGTGGAGGTCCCATCGGTCAGTCCCCATCGATCAGCTTCCTATGCCCTATCTTATGGATAGGGGATAAGTTTTGGAGATGGGAATACTGCTTTTAATATTACAAGGGTCAGGGCTCACGTCCTGCAGGAACACATGAGAGCTGAGTTCCCACTCTTTTTCCACAGAAGGAACATTGTTCCCATTAGCAGGAGCAGACCTTGAGTGGAAATCTTGGGTGAGTTCCCACACTTTTTTCCCAGGACTTGACACCTGACAAGTGTATAATAAAAAGTAAAGAATAAACTAGTAATGTTTGTGATGGTTTTAACTGTTGATTGAAGTGATGTTTTCCAATATGTTTGATTTTGGACAGTTTTCTTTTTCATTTGCCTAGCACCTAACCAGCAATATTTTATGATAGTGGGTTTCTCAGAAACGTTTTACAAACTCCTCTTTGTACGTGTAATTTATAGGTGCACAGACCAGCAGAAAACTGAAAGAATCAGTACCTCCATAATAAGATGAAGATACAGTGGGGCAAAAAAGTACTTAGTCAGCCACCAATTGTGCAGGTTCTCACTTAAAAAGATGAGAGGGGTGTAACGCCGAGTGCTCCGGGTCCCTGTCCCTTCCTGGAGCGCTCGCGGCGTCCTTCTGCCTGCAGCGCCCTGGGCAGTCTCGCTGTCCCGGAGCGCTGCTCTGGTGTCTCCGGCGGGGATGCGATCCGCGTGGCGGGACATGCCCGCCCGCGGGTCACATCCCGATCCTCTCACCTGCCCTGTCCTCCTTCGGCTCCATCTAGGGCACGCACGCGCCGGCTCTATAAAATTTAAAGGTCCAGTGCACCACTAATTGATGCCTGGCCCAATCAGTTCAAATCACTTCCACACTATATTATTCCACTTCCCCTTCCTGTCCTCGCCGGATCTTGTTGCCTTTGTGCCAGTGAAAGCGTTCCCGTGTGACTATCGCCTGTGTATCCAGACCCTTGCCGTTGCCCCTGACTACGAACCGTTGCTGCCTGCCCAGACCTTCTGCCACGTCCGACCTTGCCCTTGCCTTGTCCTAGTGTACCGCGACTGTCTCAGCTGTCAGTGAAGTTGAGTCGTTATCGGGTGGAACGACCTGGGGGTTACCTGCCGCAGCAAGTCCATCCCGCTTTGTGGCGGGCTCTGGTGAAAACCAGTAACCCCTTAGATTCCGTTCCCCCGGTACGGCCCACACCATCGCCTCACTGACACAGAGGATCCACTACCCGTGTCCACCCCGCATACCAGTCCGGATCCTGACAGTAGATCCGGCCATGGATCCAGCTGAGGTGCCGCTGCCAAGTCTCACTGACCTCACCACCGTGGTCACCCAGCAATCTCACCTGATCGCCCAACAAGGACAACAGCTGTCTCAGTTGACTGCAATGCTTCAGCAATCATCTCCTCCACAGCGAGCTGCTGCTTCCACATCCAGAATCCGCCTGTCTCTACCTGACAAGTTTGGTGGGGATTCCTGTGCCGTGGATTCCTGACCCAGTGTTCGCTGCATCTGGAGATGATGTCGGACCAGTTTCCCACAGAACGGTCTAAGGTGGCATTCGTGGTCAGTCTGCTATCTGGAAAGGCCTTGTCCTGGGCCACACTGCTTTGGGACCACAATGATCCTGCCACTGCTACTATTCAGACCTTCTACTCCGAAGTACGCAGTGTCTTTGAGGAACCTGCCCGTGCATCATCTGCTGAAACAGCCTTGCTAAACCTCGTCCAAGGAGACTCTACAGTTGGCGAATATGCCATACAGTTCGGAACGCTGGCCTCTGAGTTGGCCTGGAATAATGAGGCTCTCTGCACGACCTTCAAGCAAGGTTTATCCAGCCACATCAAGGATTGTTTGGCCGCACGAGAGATACCCTCCTCCCTGACTGAACTTATCCAGTTGGTTACCCGCATTGATATGCGTTACATTGAACGACGCTGTCACGATTCGGCTAGCTGGTTGTGGATCCTCTGTGTCAGCGAGGGATTGGCGTGGACCGTGCCGGTGGACCGGTTCTAAGATGCTACTGGTGTTCACCAGAGCCCGCCGCAAAGCGGGATGGTCTTGCTGCGGCGGTAGCAACCAGGTCGTATCCACTAGCAACGGCTCAACCTCGCTGACTGCTGAGAAGGCGTGGGACAGAAGGACTAGGCAGAGGCAAGGTCAGACGTAGCAGAAGGTCGGGGCAGGCGGCAAGGTTCGTAGTCAATATGGATAGCAGGAGATCTGGAAACACAGGCTTTGGACAACACTAAACGCTTTCACTGGCACAAGGCAACAAGATCCGGCAAGGGAGTGCAGGGGAAGTAAGGTATTATAGCCAGGGAGCAGGTGGAAGCTAATTAGGCTAATTAGACCAGGCACCAATCATTGGTGCACTGGCCCTTTAAGTCTCAGAGAGCTGGCGCGCGCGCGCCCTAGAGAGCGGAGCCACGTGCGCCAGCACATGACAGCCGGGGACCAGGAGGGGTAAGTGACTTGGGATGCGATTCGCGAGCGGGCGCATCCCGCTATGCGAATCGCATCCCCGCCGGCAATGTCAGTGCAGCGCTTCCCGTCAGCGGGTCTGACCGGGGCGCTGCAGAGAGAGAGACGCCGTGAGCGCTCCGGGGAGGAGCAGGGACCCGGAGCGCTCGGCGTAGCAGTACCCCCCCCCCCTTAGGTCTCCCCCTTTTTTTGTCCGGTAACTGCTTCACATGGGACGAGGACACCGGGAGTGATTGTAGGGTTTCCTCAAAGGCAGGCAGTACAGCAGGAGTGGGAATGGGGAGGGAGGGCAGAGGGTGAAGCTTGGCACGGGGCAGGGTGTCACCAGGACGGGGGCCATGAGGAGGCACGGCACAGTCCTGATAGGCCTTGGGGAGCCCAGGTGTAGGAGGAGGCACTGAGGCTTGCCTGACGGGACTGGGAGGAGAGGAGAGGCATTTCTTGTGGCAAGCAGAGCCCCAATTCTTGATCTCCCCGGTGGTTCAGTCAAGGGTGGGAGAATGATGCTGGAGCCATGGCAGACCGAGGAGGACTTCAGAGGTGCAGTTGGGAAGGACGAAAAATTCAATCTTTTCGTGATGGGGTCCAATGCACATTAAGAGGGGTTTTGTGCGGTAACGCACGGTGCAATCCAATTTAACTCCGTTGACCGCGGAAATGTAGAGCGGCTTGACGAGACGGGTCACCGGGATGCAGAACTTATTCACCAAAGAATCCAGAATAAAATTTCCAGAGGCACCAGAGTCCAAGCAGGCCACGGCTGAGAAGGAGGAGTTGGCAGAAGGAGAAATCCGCACGGGCACAGTGAGACGTGAAGAAGCAGATTTCGTACCAAGAGACGCCACACCCACGTGAGCTGGGTGCGTGCGTGCGTTTCCCAGACGTGGAGGGCGAATAGGGCAATCCACCAAGAAGTGTTCGGTACTGGCACAGTACAGTCAAAGATTTTCTTCCCTACGGCGAGTCCTCTCTTCCTGGGTCAGGCGAGACCAATCCACTTGCATAGCCTCCTCGGCGGGAGGCACAGGCATAGATTGCAAAGGATACTGTGGGAGAGGTGCCCAGAGATCTAGGTCTTTTTCCTGGCGGAGCTCCTGGTGTCTCTCAGAAAAATGCATGTCAATGCGGGTGGCCAAATGGATAAGTTCTTGCAGGTTGGCAGGAATCTCTCGTGCGGCCAGCACATCCTTGATGTTACTGGATAGGCCTTTTTTAAAGGTCGCGCAGAGAGCCTCGTTATTCCAAGATAATTCGGAAGCGAGAGTACGAAATCGGATGGCGTACTCGCCTACTGAAGAATTACCCTGGACCAGGTTCAGCAGGGCAGTCTCGGCAGAAGAAGCTCGGGCTGGTTCCTCGAAGACACTACGGACTTCAGCGAAGAAGGACTGGACTGTGGCTGTGGCAGGATCATTGCGGTCCCAGAGCGGTGTGGCCCAAGACAAGGCCTTTCCAGAAAGAAGGCTCACTACGAACGCCACCTTAGACCGATCTGTAGGAAATAGGTTCGACAACATCTCCATATGCAGGGAACATTGAGACAAAAATCCACGGCAGAGTCTAGAGTCCCCATCAAATTTGTCCGGCAGGGACAAGCGGAGGCTGGGAGCGGCCACTCGCTGTGGAGGAGGTGCAGGAGCTGGCGGAGGAGATGGTTGCTGCTGTAGCAGTGGCAGAAGTTGCTGTAACGTGGCGGTCAACTGCGACAGCTGCTGTCCTTGTTGGGCAATTTGCTGCGATTGCTGAGCGACCACCGTGGTAAGGTCAGCGAGACCAGCGGCACCTCAGCAGGATCCATGGCCGGATCTACTGTCACGATTCGGCTAGCTGGTTGTGGATCCTCTGTGTCAGCGAGGGATTGGCGTGGACCGTGCCGGTGGACCGGTTCTAAGATGCTACTGGTGTTCACCAGAGCCCGCCGCAAAGCGGGATGGTCTTACTGCAGTGGTAGCAACCAGGTCATATCCACTAGCAACGGCTCAACCTCGCTGACTGCTGAGAAGGCGTGGGACAGAAGGACTAGGCAGAGGCAAGGTCAGACGTAGCAGAAGGTCGGGGCAGGCGGCAAGGTTCGTAGTCAATATGGATAGCAGGAGATCTTGAAACACAGGCTTTGGACAACACTAAACGCTTTCACTGGCACAAGGCAACAAGATCCGGCAAGGGAGTGCAGGGGAAGTAAGGTATTATAGCCAGGGAGCAGGTGGAAGCTAATTAGGCTAATTGGACCAGGCACCAATCATTGGTGCACTGGCCCTTTAAGTCTCAGAGAGCTGGCGCGCGTGACAGCCGGGGAACGGGACGAATAAGTGACTTGGGATGCGATTCGCGAGCGGGTGCGTCCCGCTATGCGAATCGCATCCCCGCCGGCAATGTCAGTGCAGCGCTCCCGGTCAGCGGGTCTGACCGGGGCGCTGCAGAGAGAGAGACGCCGTGAGCGCTCCGGGGAGGAGCAGGGACCCGGAGCGCTCGGCGTAACAGACGCCAGGAGCTTCGCCAGGAAAAGGATCTTGGTCGCCCCAGGCGTAATCCGCGCCTGGTCCCTCTCTCACAGCATCCATTGCAACCTGTTTCTGTGCCTTCCGCCGAGGAGGCCATGCAAGTGGACCGGTCTTGCCTGACCCAACAAGAGAGGACTCGACGTAGGAACGAGAACTTGTGCCTATATTGTGCGAGCTCGGAACATTTCTTAAAGGACTGTCCTCTTCGTCCTCCGCGTCAGGGAAAATGCACACACCTACCCTAGATTGGTCCACAGGGAACGTTAAAAGTTGGGGTCCTTCCTGTCACAAGCAATGCCTGAAGTCTCTACCCATTTGTCAAGTTTCCATCACTACACCTCTGCCAGGCTTGCCTAAGGCCCTACCAGGACTTCTCTGATGTGTTCTGTAAAAAGCAAGCAGAAGCAATACCACCACACAGATCCTTTGACTGTCCCATTGACTTGCTTCCTGGCACTACTCCACCCCGTGGCAGGATTTTCCCTCTATCCGCTCCAGAAACGCAGGCCATGTCTGAATATATACAAGAAAACCTTAAAAAGGGTTTTTTCAGAAAATCTTCATCTCCTGCAGGAGCAGGCTTCTTTTTCGTTGCTAAAAAAGATGGATCCCTACGGCCTTGCATTGATTACCGCGGTCTTAACAAAATTACTGTAAAGAACCATTATCCTTTGCTTCTCATCTCAGAACTATTTGATCGCCTGCGGGGGAAAAAAATCTTTACCAAACTCGATCTCAGGGGTGCCTATAATCTCATCCGTATTAGAGAAGGTGACGAATGGAAAACCGCGTTCAATACTAGAGATGGACACTTTGAGTATCTTGCCATGCCCATTGGGCTTTGCAACGCCCCTGCAGTCTTTCAGGACTTTGTTAATGAGATTTTTCGGGACTTGCTGTATTCCTGTGTGGTAGTCTATCTTGATGACATCCTAATTTTTCCTCCAACCTAGAGGAACATCGCCTCCATGTCCGTCAAGTGCTCCTGCGTCTACGCAAAAACCTTCTTTATGCCAAGATTGAAAAATGTCTCTTTGAGCGCAGCAGTCTACCCTTCCTGGGATACATAGTGTCCGTTCAGGGCCTTCAAATGGACCCTGATAAGCTATGTGCGGTTTTAGATTGGCCACGCCCCACTGGTCTACGAGCTATCCAACGCTTTCTTGGATTTGCAAATTATTACCGTCAATTTATTCCCCACTTCTCCACCATCGTTGCTTCTATTGTAGCATTAACCAAGAAAAATGCTAATCTGAAATCTTGGCCACCGTAGGCGGAGGAAGCCTTTAACCACCTCAAAGCTGCCTTTGCCTCTGCACCTGTACTATCCAGGCCTGATTCATTGAAGCCATTTATCCTCGAAGTTGATGCCTCATCTGTCGGAGCTGGTGCTATCTTAATTTAAAAAAAACACCAGGAAAGACCCTCACCTGCGTTTTTTTCTCCAAAACTTTTTCTCCCGCAGAGAAAAATTACTCGATTGGCGACCGAGAACTCTTGGCCATCAAGTTGGTACTTGAGGAGTGGAGACATCTCCTGGAAGGATCCGTTCACCCCATCATCATCTATATGGACCATAAAAATTTGTCCTATCTTGAATCCACGTCAAGCTAGATGGTCGTTGTTTTTTGTCCGCTTCAATTTTGAAATACATTTTCGTCCTGCTGACAAAAAATGTCAGGGCTGATGCTCTATCACGTTCCACCGATGTCTCCGAATCTGAAACTCTTCCTCAGCACATTATTCCTCCTGAGTGCCTTATCTCCTCAGCTCCTACCACCCTTGTGCAAATTCTTCCGGGAAAGACCTTCGTATCTCCACGCCTTCGGCTCAAAATCCTTAAATGGGGACACTCTTCTCATTTGGCAGGACATGCTGGTGTCAAGAAGTCTGTGCAGTTAATTTCCGACGTGATTGATTTCGTTCGGGCTTGCACTGTTTGCGCCTGTGACAAAACCCCACGTCAGAAATCTGCAGGTCTTCTTCTTCCTCTGCCTGTGCCTGAACAGCCGGGGTCCCATATAGCCATGAACTTCATTATGACCTTCCATTGTCTCACGGCAATGCAGTCATTTGGGTGGTCGTTGATCGTTTTTCTAAAATGGCTCACTTTGTCCCTCTGCCTGGTCTGCCTACTGTGCCTCAATTGGCGAAACATATTTTTTTCTTCATATTTTTCGCCTCCATGGGCTTCCCACGCACATCGTCTCTGACAGAGGTGTCCAATTTGTTTCCAAATTTGTTTAAAAATCAAATTAAATTTTTCTTCTGCTTACCACCCTCAATCCAACGGTCAATTGGAAAGAGTAAATCAAATACTCGGTGACTACTTGCGTCATTTTGTCTCCTCCCGTCAAGATGACTGGGTGGACCTTTTGCCCTGGGCCGAATTTTCATACAATTTTAAAGATTGAGTCTTCTTCCAAGTCCCCATTTTTTGTGGTGTACGGCCCTCCCCCGTTTTCCCCCCTCCCCCTCCCTATTCCCTCTTCCTCTGGAGTACCGGCTGTGGATGAATTGACTCAAGATTTTTCCTCCATATGGAACGAGACTCATAATTCTCTTTTGCAGGCCTCATCTCGCATGAAGAAACATGTCGATAGAAAAAGAAGACGTCCTCCTGTTTTTGCCCCTGGTGACAAAGTGTGGCTTTCAGCTAGGTACATTCGTTTCCGTGTGCCTAGCTACAAGCTAGGTCCTCGTTTTCTTGGCCCTTTTAAATTAAAAAACAAATCAATCCTGTCATCTACCAACTTCATCTTCCCCCTTCTCTTCGTATTCCCAACTCTTTCCATGTCTCTCTTCTTAAACCTCTCATACTTAACTGTTATTCTCCCAAGGTCACTGTTCCTGCTCCTGTTTCCAGCTCCTCTGATGTCTTCTCGGCCAAAGAGATCCTCGCCTCCAAGGTCGTCCGAGGTAAAATATTTTTTTTAATCGATTGGGAGAATTGTGGTCCAGAAGAGAGGTCCTGGGAACCTGAGGTCGATATTCTTGACAAAGAGCTCGTCCGCAGATTCCTGGGCTCCAAAAGGAGGGGGAGACCAAAGGGGGGTACTGTAACGCCGAGCACTCCGAGTCCCTGTCCCTCCCCGGAGCGCTTGCGGCGTCCTTCTGCCTGCAGCGCCCCGGGCAGTCTCGCTGTCCCAGAGCGCTGCTCTGGTGTCTCCGGCTGGGATGCGATCCGCGTGGCGGGACGTGCCCGCCCACGGGTCGCATCTCGATCCTCTCACCTGCCCCGTCCTCCTTCGGCTCCATCCCGACGCGCGTGGTCCCGCTCTCTAGGGCGCGCGCGCACGCCGGCTCTGTGAAGTTTAAAGGGCCAGTGCACCACTAATTGGTGCCTGGCCCAATCAGTTCAAATCACTTCCACACTATATTATTCCCCTTCCCCTTCCTGTCCTCGCTGGATCTTGTTGCCTTTGTGCCAGTGAAAGCATTCCCGTGTGGCTATCGCCAGTGTATCCAGAACCTTACCGTTGCCCCTGACTACGAACCGTTGCTGCCTGCCCAGACCTTCTGCCACGTCCGACCTTGCCCTTGCCTTGTCCTAGTGTACCGCGCCTGTCTCAGCTGTCAGTGAAGTTGAGTCTTTATCGGGTGGAATGACCTGGGGGTTACCTGCCGCAGCAAGTCCATCCCGCTTTGCGGTGGGCTCTGGTGAAAACCAGTAACCCCTTAGATTCCGTTCCCCTGGTACGGCCCACACCATCGCCTCACTGACACAGAGGATCCACTACCCGTGTCCACCCGGAATACCAGTCCAGATCCTGACAAGGGGCCTGTAGTTTTCATCATAGGTATACCTCAACTATCAGAGACATAATGAGAAAAAAAAATTCCATAAAATCACATGTCTCATTTTTAAAGAATTTATTTGCAAATTATGGTGGAAAATAAGCATTTGGTCAATAACAAAAGTTCATCTCTTTGTTATATACCCTTTTTTTGGCAATGACAGGTTAAACATTTTCCTAAGTCTTCACAAGGTTTTCACACACTGTTGCTGGTATTTTGGCCCATTCCTCCATGCAGATCTCCTCTAGAGCAGTGATGTTTCGGGGCTGCCGCTAGGAAACATGGACTTTCAACTCTCTCCAAAGGTTTTCTATGGGGTTGAGATCTGGAGACTGGCTAGGTCACTCCAGGACCTTGAAATGCTTCTTATGAAGCCACCCCTTCATTGCCCAGGCGGTGTCTTTGGGATCATTGTCATGCTGAAAGACCCAGCCACGATTCATCTTCAAGGCCCTTACTGATGGAAGCAGGTTTTCACTCAAAATCTCACAATACATGGCCCCATTCATTCTTTCCTTTACACCGATCAGTCGTCCTGGTCCCTTAGCAGAAAAAAGCCCAAAAGCATGATGTTTCAAACCCCGTGCTTCACAGTAGGTATGGTGTTCTTTGGATGCAACTCAGCATTCTTTCTCCTCCAAACACGATGAGTTTAGTTTTTACCAAAAAGTTCTACTTTGGTTTCATCTGACCATATGCCATTCTCCCAATCCTCTTCTGGATCATCCAAATGCTCTCTAGCAAACTTCATGTACTGTCTTAAACAGGGGGATTTGTCTGGCATTGCATGATTTGAGTCCCTGGTGTGTTACTGATGGTAGCCTTTGTTACTTTGGTCCCAGCTCTCTGCAGGTCATTCACTAGGTCCCTCCCGTGTGGTTCTGGGAATTTTGCTCACCGTTCTTGTGATCAATTTGATACTTCAGACGGGCCCGGACATGTACTGGCTTAAACAGGGGGACATGTCTGGCATTGCATGATTTGAGTCCCTGGTGTGTTACTGATGGTAGCCTTTGTTACTTTGGTTCCAGCTCTCTGCAGGTCATTCACTAGGTCCCTCCCATGTGCTTCTGGGATTTTTGCTCACCGTTCTTGTGATCATTTTGATACCACAGGGTGAGATCTTGCGTGGAGCCCCAGATCGAGGGAGATTATCAGTGGTCTTGTATGTCTTCCATTTTCTAATAATTGCTCCCACAGTTGATTTCTTCACACAAAGCTGCTTGCCTATTGTAGATTCAGTCTTCCCAGCCTGGTGCAGGTCTACAATTTTGTTTCTGGTGTCCTTTGACAGCTCTTTGGTCTTGGCCATAGTGGAGTTTGGATTGTGACTATTTGAGGTTGTGGACAGGTGTCTTTTATACTGATAACAAGTTCAAACAGGTGCAATTAATACAGGTAATGAGTGGAGGACAGAGGAGACTCTTAAAGAAGAAGTTACAGGTCTGTGAGAGCCAGAAAGCTTGCCTGTTTGTAGGTGACCAAATACTTATTTTCCACCATAATTTGCAAATAAATTCTGACAATTCAGACAATGTGATTTTATGGAATTTTTTCTCATTATGTCTCTCATAGTTGAGGTATACCTATAATGAAAATTACAGGTCTCTCTCATCTTTTAAAGTGGGAGAATTTGCACAATTGGTGGCTGACTAAATACTTTTTTGCCCCACTGTATACGTGCACGTAGATGCTGCTATGGCAAATGCAAAGCATACAAAAGAAAAGTTGCAGCACTCTGCAAACACTAAGGCACATAAACAGAACATGAAAAAAGAATTGAAAGACAGCACTCACCCAAGTAGCATTTTGGTTCTCTAAACTTTATTCAGTCTTCAGTACATGAGATAGACACGCAGCTGGGTGCTCCCGCTGCATGTCTGTCTCATGACCTGAAGATTGAATAAAGTTTACAGAACCAGAACTCAACTTTGGTGAGTGCTGTCTTTCAATTATTTTTGGATGTTATGGACTGTTAGCGCTACATGTGACAGAGCACCTCCACGGAGCGCATAGTGAAGTCCCGAGCAGTAAAGTGTGCACGGTGCTATATTGCATAACATATTAAATAAGGGAGTGCCAGACATACCTCTTGTTGATGAGACTAAGGCATGGTTTCACCACGATAGTCCCGATCAGCTCCGCTGAGCTGCCTAGAAACTTCTAATTTTGTTTAGACGTGGCGTCTAAAGGGTTAATGCTGGGCATTGGCCCGATCGGTGGTGCCGATGCTTCAAACCCCACTAATGGGACCAGGGCGTACAGGTACACCCTTGGTCTTCAAGTGCCGGTACACAAGGGCATACCTATATGCCCTTGGTCTCCAACAGGTTAAGGATTGCATGGGTTTTTAAACAAGAAATTATCTTATTATCAATAATGTTGTTGTTTATGTTTAAAAAATCAAAGGCCCCTTTTCAGGATAAGCCATGAATATTAGATCAGGTGGTCTTACATGGCATGCCTGCCAGAGCTTAGTTATTTGAAGAGGTCATCTGCTTGAAGAGTCATTTTGGTGAAGCAAATTATGAACATGAGAACTGTTAAAGGCCAGATCTTTACTTCATCTGAGAACTTCAGCCAGATGGAGTAGTTGTGACACTTCAACAACGTTGAGCTGATGGGTTGAGTATACACTATTTATCATCGTTGCTTTGGTAAGCAAGTTCTGTAGGAATTTTTTTTTTGATTTAGTTTTGCTTATGTATGGCACATTTATCATACTATTACAGGGGGTTTGATAAATTTGGCTTACATTTGCAAAAACCAATAAATCACTTTTGAATACAATATTTTAGCACACGTAAGCAAAAACCAATAAATGACTTCAGAATACCAATTTGCAGCTTTGAAAATGTGTATATATATATATATATATATATATATATATATATATATATATATATATATATATACAGACCAAAAGTTTGGACACACCTTCTCATTCAGAGTTTTCTTTATTTTCATGACTATGAAAATTGTAGATTCAAATTGAAGGCATCAAAACTATGAATTAACACATGTGGAATTATATTCGTAACAAAAAAGTGTGAAACAACTGAAAATATGTCATATTCTAGGTTCTTCAAAGTAGCTACCACAAAGGGGTGAATAGGGTGCGGACATGGGTGACAGGTGTAGACATGGGGTCAGAGGGGTGAACATGTGTGACAGGGGAATGGACGGGGGTGACAGAGGGGTGAATAGGGGGATGGACATGGGTGACAGGTGTAGACTGGGGGGTGGTCAGAGGGGTGGACAGGGGGGTGAACATGTGTGACAGGGGAATGGACAGGGGTGACAGATGGGTGGTCGAGGTGGACATGGATGACAGAAGGGTGGACAAGAGGTTAAAAGAGGGGTGACAGGGGTGACAGAGGGGTGAATAGGGGGTGGACAAGGCTGACGGGGTAGACTGGGGGTAGATATGTGTGACAGGGGGTACACTGGGGGGTGGACTGGGGGGGGTGAACATGGGTGACAGGGATGGACAGGGGGTGGACATGGATGACAGGAGTGGGGGGATTGACAGAGTTAAGAAGGGGTAATAGAGGGGTGGACATGGATGACAGCAGTGAAGGGGGGTGGAAAGGGTTAAGAAGAGGTAACAGAGGGGTGGAAAGGGTACATAACTTAAGTAAGCCATTTATCTTCACTACACCGGCACGGAAATCCGGCGGATGTTCCACTTTTCTCCCCTCTCCAGCAGGGTACCGAGCCAGGGCTCCGGCAGGGCACTCACTGCACCGCTGGGGGGAGGGGGACGAATCACTACAACGGCACAGGTGACAGGGGGAGGGAGACGATGGGGGGATGCAGGGGGACGATGTGGGATGCAGGGGGATGATGGGAGATGCAGGGGGATGATGGGAGATGCAGGGGGACGCTGTGTGCGCACGTACAGCAAAGCGCACAGATACTTTCCTTCCCCCCTGCGTGCCGTAAGTCACAGGCGGGCAGGCCAGGGTGGGAAATAAAGAAAAAAATTGATGTCAAAATCCCGCGGCACCCCGGGCAGTGCCGAACGCACAGCCAAACGATTAAAACAGTGCAAATTAGTATTCCGGTACGCTAAAAGCGCTTTCTGGGCACACGGAGAGGTGCTGGTACTGTCAAGAGGCATTTTTGGAAGTGGCGGTACTGAGCCCACTTAAAGCACTGGACCAGCACCAGGATGTGAACATTGGGGGAGATTTATCAAGGGATTTAGAGCTCTTTTTTTCCTTACAAAAGTCGCACAAAAAGTCGCACGTGCGTCTATGTTTTTTTGCATCTAAAAATTTTTGTGTGACTTTTGGCTATAAGCAAATTTCAGTTTTCACTTTGCAGTGGTCAGGGATTTATCAAGTGCGAAAGTCGCACAAAAAGTCGCAAGCGCCTTCAAAGCAGCGTAAATGTAAGCAAGCCTGGAGCTGGCTTACAAAACTTGCTTTGGAGAGCGGGATTTCATATTTCCCACTGGGAGCCGAGCTCCAGCGGGAAATTTGAAATCACATCTGTACAAAGGATCACTGTGCAGCCAACCGGCCTCTGTTTTACCCCCCCCCCATCACCCCTGGTCATTCCTCCCCTCACCCCCGCTCATTCATCTTCCCCCTGCCTGGTCATCTCCCACAAACCCCCCCCTCCCACACTTATCTTTCCTCCGTCACCGGTCCCCCCAGCTCGTCTCCTCCCTGCCCGGTAATCTCCCTACAGCCCCCCCCCCCGCTTATCTTTCCTCCGACGCTTATCTTTCCTCCGACGCTTATCTTTCTTCTGCCGCTGGTCAGCTTCATCTTGCCGCCTGTACATCTCCCACCCCGCCTCTTGCTGTTACAGGACTACAACTCCTAGCATGTCCTTTCAGTGAGGACATACTGGGAGTTGTAGTTGCAGCGGTGAGCGGGCCAGGGGTAGATGCAGGCCGGCCAGCTCCCCGGTATATGAAACTACAGTGTAGTATAATATTTCCCGGTTTGAGCTGTGATTGGCTGGTCGGTCTTGGCCAATCACAGCTCAGACCGGGAAGTATGAGATTACACTGTAGTTTCATATTCCAGGGAGCCGGCCGGCCTGCATCTACCACCGGCCCGCTCACCGCTGAAACTACAACTCGCAGCATGTCCTCACTGAAAGGACATGCTAGGAGTTGTAGTCCTGTAACAGCAAGTGGCGGGGTGGGAGATGTACAGGCTGCAAAATGAAGCTGACCAACGGCAGAGGAATGATAAGTGGGGGGTTGCGGGAGATTACCAGGCAGGGGGGAGACGACCTGGAGGGGGGAAGGAGACGAGCTGGAGGGAGGGGGAGATGAACGAGCTGAAGGGGGGGAAACGATCTGGGGGGGACGAGCTGGAGGGGGGGACAAGCTGGAGGGGGGGGACTAGCTGGAGGGGGGAGAGACTAGCTGGAGGTGAGGAGACAAGCTGGAGGGGGAGATGATCTGGAGGGGGGAGGAGAGATGAGCTGGGGGTGGGGGGGGAGGAGAGTTGAGCGGGGGGTGCCTTCAGCTGTTGCTAAACTACAACTCCCATCATGGGAGTTGTAGTTTACAAACTGCAAGACTCCAGCTGTTGCTAAACTGAAGGCTCGCTGTTGCTAAATTACAAATGATGGGGGTTGTAGTTTAGCAACAGCTAGAGGCCCCTTGTTTGGAAACGCTGGTTTATGGATGTTTTCCCAAAGGAAGGGGGCCACAAACGTACATCCAATTTCCATGTTTTTTCTTCTCATTTCAGATCTGTGTATGCAGAGGACTTCTTCGGATTTGGTGGATTACGTCGATGACCAGGGTTTTTTTTTGTTTGTTAAATATTAATAAAACGGCTAACGAGGGCTTGTGGGGGAGTGTTTTTTGGAATAAAAGTTTTTTTTAAAAGTGTTGTTGTTTTTTACAGGCTTAGTAATGGAAGTCGTCTTATAGACGGAGTCCATTCCTAAGCCGGGGCTTAGCGTTAACCCCAAAAACAGCTAGCGCTAACCCCCAATTACCCTGGTACCCAATGTCTCAGGGGTGCTGGGAAGATCCGGTACCAACTGACTCGGAGTGTCAAAAATGGCACTCCTGTGCCTAAGCGGTAACAGGCTGGTGTTATTTAGGCTGGGGAGGGCCAGTAACAATGGTCCTCGCCCACCCTGGTAACACCAGGCTGTTGCTGCTTTGTTGGGATCTGGCTGATGCTGAAAATACAGGGAACCCTATGTTTTTTTTTTTCCAAAATAAAATAATAATAATAAAAAAAAATGCATGGGGTTCCCTGTATTTTAAGTATCAGACAGATACCAACAAAGCAGTAACAGCCTGACGTTACCAGGGTGGACGAGGACCATTGTTACAGGCCCTCCCTAGCCAAAATAACACTAGACAGTTACTGCCTAGGCACAGGAGCGCCATTTTTGACGCTCCGGGCCTGTTGGTAACGTCTCTTCCTGGCACCCCTGTGGCGGTGGGTACAGGGGTAATATATGGGGGTTAGCACTGTTTTTGGGCCTAATGCTAAACCATGGTTTAGTAATGGACTCCGTCTATAAGACAGCTTCCACTACTAAGCCTGTAAAGTAAATTTTTAAAAAAACACAACACATTTAAAAAACTTTTATTCCCCCACAAGCCCTTGTTAAACATTTTATTAATATTAAACCAAAAAAATGTAGTTCATCATAGTCCACCGAATCTGAAGAAGTCCACAGGATACACAGATCTCTAATGAGAAGGAAAAAAATTGGTTAGTACAATTAAGGGGGAAAAAATTGTAAAAAAATGTAATAAACATATATATATATATATATATATATATATATATATAGTTTATTATAGTGTTCTGAAGACATTTATTGGTTTTTGCTTATGTTAGCCAACCCCCTGTGATAGTATAATAAATATGTCACACATATGCAAAACCAAAAGCAAGGCAAAAAATGCCTACAGAACTCGCTTACCAAAGCAACAATGATAAATCTCCCCCATTCTTGTGACTGACAACTTTACTAATCTGAAATACTGAAATACAACAGTAAACAAAGTAAGAAGGATAATTTCAGGGATAAGGTGCAAAGAAATGCTTTCAATTTACAAGATGTTTTTGGGCAAGATAATACTCTCTCTGATAATGTATTACAGATCTAGTTTTGTATTAGAAACCCTGGTGATCAGCTGATATTGCAAGGGGAATCTCTGGTTAACCATATTTTTCATGCAACACCGAAAACAGATGTGTGCCAACACAAAATTTAGAAAACACACATAAATCTTTATTAGAAAGCTTGATAAAATACAGCAATAGATAATATGTTACAATTTAGGCAATGAAATGTGACAAGAATAGAAGATATGGAGTAAGGTATGCCTTATCATATTATTGGAGAACTATGTGGTATGTATATATATGTATTGTATATTATGTTTGTGCTTTTTTCTTGTTTTTTTGTGTTGCATTTCCACATATGTATTGCTGTATAGGAATGTAATTTTGTGTATAGCATCAAGCCTGCAAGACTGTGTTTGTGGGAGTGGCGTGGGGTATTTAAACACCCCTTCCGCATAGGTAGTGTGCATATGGCGTGTTGGCAGGGTCTTTAGTTTCAGAGCACCGTATTAGCACATACGTCCCCGGAGGTAGGAGTCAGGGGTGGTAAGCGGTGGATTCTGGCATAACTTCTTACCGTGCACTGGTCCTTGTCTGCCTCACTATACTGTTGGTCCCACCGGACGGCTCCGGCTGGCTGCTGTACCGGCACGGAGCGGCTGTAGCCCCCATCGCAGCAGGGGACCTCACCCACCTGCGCTGTCTCGTGTCCACGGCAGCGTCCCGCTCCAGGCTGGTCCCGTTCTGGTGTCGGCATGCTGCAGTCCTGACAGCCGCTTCTATGGCTATGCTCCGGGGTTGCGGCATCTCCCGTCTCCGGGATAACGCTGCCAGTTCCCGATGTGCCAGGGGATATCTGCGTTAACTCCTGCTGGTTCATCAATAACGGAATCAGGGTACAGTCTGTAAGGTTCGTGGCTGCTTAAAAATGTTGGGTAATGTGTCAAACAAGTTACTTGGGTACAAATTCTCCTGTCATTAGACTATTAGAGTCACTTGACAGCCACAGTTGTGGTACACCTGCCGTATACATACAGTGGGGATCAAAAGTTTGGGCACCCCAGGTAAAAATTTGCATTAATGTGCATAAAGAAGCCAAGGAAAGATGGAAAAATCTCCAAAAGGCGTCAAATTACAGATTAGACATTCTTATAATATGTCAACTAAAGTTAGATTTTATTTCCATCATTTACACTTTCAAAATAACAGAAAACAAAAAAATGGTGTCTGCAAAAGTTTGGGCACCCTGCAGAATTTATAGCATGCACTGCCCCCTTTGCAAAGTTGAGACCTGCCAGTGTCATGGATTGTTCTCAATCATCATCTGGGAAGACCAGGTGATGTCAATCTCAAAGGTTTTAAATGCCCAGACTCATCTAACCTTGCCCCAACAATCAGCACCAAGGGGTTAATGGCAACCAATGATCTCACTGAGACTAAGATTGTGGCTTGCGGTGAATTAGCAGTTGTATTTAGGAGCAAAGACGCTAGGCTGAACAGGAAGTTGAATATTCCAGAGTTTGTCATTGCGTTTGGATTGTTTAGAGATGTGATTTGTTCTGTTAAACCCGAACGCAGGGAAGAGCCTGACCTATACTTACATAAGGTAACAGAGCTGCCATATAAATATGGCGGTACAGCCTTTTACGATTATCATAAATTGTTCTCCACAAAAGCAGCCGCTGCCTACACACATTTCAATTACACCACTAACTGGGGCGCAATAGACACTGAATTGTTCTGCAAACATTTTGCAGGGTTGAAAGCCCTATCCTGCAGTCTATGCAATTCCACATCCCATTCCTCTGCATGGTGTCCCAAAGGTCAAAAAGGTAATGCTACGGTTGACAGGTTGGCCCGCCCAGTTAGATACCTTGGTAAGAGTCAGATATGCAACAATTTCAATCTTGCTACCAGTACATATAGCAACTGTCACCTTCTTCATGTTTGTTTCAATTGTTTTAGGGCACACATTAGTATCATCTGCACCCAGAAGGAACCTCAGGTGTGACTAGGCATAGTACAGGTGCAGGTTTTGGCACAGTTACTCGCCGGCCACCCTGATCCCGACTGAGTCAAGTGGTTAGTATCTGGTTTCTATGAAGGCTTTCACACTGGCCTTGTCACTTTACCTCAATTCACTCACGAATGTCATAACCTGATGTCCTCAGGGAACTCAGGGAACCTGATGTGGTTTCTCATTTATTATTAGTTGAAGTTGATAAGGGGTTCATGATGGGGCCGTTTGATACACCCCCTTGTGATTGCTGGAGGGTCAGCCCTTTGGGGCTGACCACATGGAAATTTAACAATAAAATGAGGTTGATATACGACCTGTCAGCTCCTTATTACTCCCGGTTCCCAGTATCAATGCACTAACACCATCTGAAGAGTTCATGATGAAATAAGCATCTATTGACCAGGCCATACAGGTTATACTGCAACTAGGTAATGACACATGGTTCTCGAAAGCCGATATTACCGACGCTTTCAAACTGCTTCCTATCAGACAAGACCTATGACAATGGCATGGTGTGAAGTGGCTGGAGAAATATTATTTTGCTGTTAGGTTAACTTTTGGCGCTAAGAGTAGCCCATGGTTATTCGATCAGTCAGCAATTGCTTTACATAGGTCTCTACAAAATGTGACTGACAACTCATGTTCTTGGTGTCGCATAATCTCCAAGACTGAGTTGTAAAGCCTACTGGGCATGATGGCATTCGCCATGTGCATAATCCCACAGGGGAGGTAGTTCATCTCCAGACTACTTGCCATGTTGCCATCCATGTCAGGGCAGAGGGACACGCTACATGTGGATGAGGAAGCTGTGGCTGACCTGATTATGTAGGATCATTTCCTGTCAAGCTGGAATGGCATCTCATTTTGCATGCCGGACGAAGCGGTGGTCACAGATGCCTCATCTATAGGCTTCGCAGCCATTCATGACTCCCACTGGTTGGCCAGCTCTTGGCCTGCTGAAATCCTGCGCATACCCGGTTTCAGTAAAACTTCAGCCCTATTTGATATTTACCCTATAGTGGCAGCTGCAATAGTGTGGGGGGAGTCATGGTCAAACACCACAGTTCGTTTCCTATGTGACAATAGAGCAACAGTAGAAATATTGAATATGGGTCGTTTTAAATCCTTGCAACTCAAGAGCTTTGCTCGTAAGTTTGTCTGGTTATCCCTGCACCATAAGTTTCATTTTGTCTGCCAACATATAGAGGGCGCAAAAAATCTGACAGCTGACGCCTTATCTAGGGCTAAAACTGATGTGTTTTTTCAGGTGTCTCCGGAAGGAGATGCAGTGGGTGTCCCTTTCCCACCGTACCAAAACCTTGTGATGTATTAGCAGGTTTCACAGCTGTAGCCAATTCATTGATCAAGAGCTCAGTAGCCCGCAGCACTACATGCACTTATGATTCTGCTTTAGCATTGTTCACTTCTTTCTTGCCTAGTCAAGCGATCCCTTTCACGGTTCACACTTCCCTAAAGTTTGTCACACAACACTATCAAGCTATATCTTGCAGGACTTCAACATCATTGGTCTCTTTCTCACCCTAACAAACCATCTCTACTATCTGCTCAACCGATCAAAGCAGCAATAAGGGGTATCAAGCTTCTCTCTGCTTCCAAACGTCCTTCCCGCTTACCAGTCTCCGGCGATCTGTTCACTGTCCACTCTAATCAACACCAACCCTTTCGGTCACCAGCACAGTCTAGTAATTAAAGCAGCCATCTACTTGGCTTTCTACGGCTTCCTTAGACTAAGGGAATTCACACGCATCAACAATAGAGCATGGGTCTCCACTTGGGTCAGTTGGTTAAGGACAGTTCTGGTTACAAATAAACTTTGTCTTCCACTAAAACTTGTAAATGGGGTGCTGTCATACGATACTTCACTTCTTCTCACCAGTGATGCCCAGTAGCCATATTCTCTCAGCTCCTCGCTATGCTAGCAGGGAAACTTGCATACAGTCCCCTATTACCATTTCAATCATCTGCTCTAAATGCTTCACAATTCAAAAAACATGTCCACATCTTTGTCAAAATCTTAGGTCACGACCCATCGGGCATATCAGGCCACTCCTTCCAGCTCACATCATTAAGAAGTTAAGTCGCTGGAATTCTACATGCATTGCTCGTTACATCCCAGATCTGTCTGTCGAGATGGCAAATGTTTTCAAAGTCCTGGTTTTGTAATTTGCAATTTGTCTCTTGTCCTCTATAGGTGTGCCCATGTTCGCGGTTTTGCGCACACTTCAACCGCTTGCTATATATGTTATGTGTTTGTTTTTAGGTCTTCCAGTGTTGCTTTCTCAGCCATCGGATTGGTAAGTATATTTTCTTCCTTATTATTATAATGTGTTGTAGGTTATCTCAGCAATCTTACAGTTATTAGCCATGACCAAAATTTATATAAAATGTAATTCGGTTTTGCTACATGCTATGTATACCATTTTTCTCATTGAATATAATAATAAAGAAAAAGTTTTAAAAAAAATGCAATGTCCCGATACCATTTTTTTTTAAGACAGAGTATGAGTACCGATACTGTCTTTTATGTACTTGCTGATATCGATTACCAATTTTATTTTTATTTTTTTTTGGGGGGGGGGCAGTTTTTTATAAGGGTAAGAGCTTTTTTTATATTGAACAAAACAAAAACAAAATTATTTTTTTATTTAATTAATTTTATTTAATCTGTAGATTGCGGTCGGCAATCGGACGGCACAGAGCATGGTAAAGGACCTCCGGCTGTCCTCCCAGCTGATCGGGACAGTGCAATTTCAATACGGTGATCCCGATCAGCATCCCTGAGCTAACTGGCAGTATATATCAGGACTTTTAGATGCCGTGATCAGGTTTGATCAGGGCGTCTAAAGGGTTAATACCGCACATCACCCAGATCTGCTATGAAGAGTCGCGATCTTGAGTCCTCTAGGAGTTGATCCACGTGGAGAGTGCAGGCTGCCTACAGCACCTCTGTGATACCTGATGGTGGGGGTCCCGCCGGCAGGTATCGGATTAGGTATTGGGGACATTTGCACGACAATACCAATACCAATATCGGTATCGGGACATCCCCAATAAAAATTTTGGAGATTAAACATGTGGGTGACAGTGATAATGAATGTTTCCCTGTATAGAATTTGGAAATTCGGAAAGGGTATCAATGTCATTAATGAATTATAAGGGATGCACTGGTTAAGAGTGTTTCATTCAATGGCATACTGGTTGTGGTTCTGACATGTTATGACAAAACTACATTTGAGGAAATCAGTATTCTCAGTGATAAATACATAACAAAGACCTCTGCTTGACTGTTTCTATTTTTCCATAGACATTGAGGAAAAGATGAAGCAAATATTTAGCGCAGTTCACTGTGAAAGGGAATCAGGCTCACACATCCTTGGTTGGATTGGTTGAAAGCCTAATCACATGAAATGGACTTGCTATAAAAGTCTA
This sequence comes from Hyla sarda, assembly GCF_029499605.1. Taxonomy (NCBI): domain Eukaryota; kingdom Metazoa; phylum Chordata; class Amphibia; order Anura; family Hylidae; genus Hyla; species Hyla sarda. Next base: position 346,063,813 of record NC_079190.1, read on the forward strand.
TTGTGAGAAAACTCACCCTGGGATATTCAGTTGAATTATTTTGGTACATGTATAGTTCTCCTAATATTAGATACACTTTAGAAGTTACTTGTAAACAAGGAGTTAGCTTGATGTTTGACTTTCCTTTACTTTATCAATCTCCATTGTGATCTTAGCAACAGCCCATACAAATCCCATAATAAAACTAAGTACTTCCCTTCAACTAGCATAGACCTACCTCTTCCTCTTATCTTATCTCTCTGACAATGGCAGAGTTGACAAAGTGTTGAGAAGGCACTTGGATGATGAAAACAGCCCTTTGAGTTTCCTTGGGAAACTTGGGCTTTGTCCTATCTATTTTAGGATATGAGTCAAGTAACAGGATCATCTAATAAAGTCAGTGGGGATTGAAGAGATACAGAAACCAATTCAAACATTAGAGGAGTTTATGGTGTTTTTGGTCAATCCAATGTTTCCTGAAACTTCTGGAAGCATTGTAAGCATGTATATCACATTTAATTCTTTCTTAACAGTGAAGCATAATGGACATTACAGGGAACTTTACTATTACTGTCCTAAATTTAGACAAAATACTAGACAAGACAGATAGAAAGTATGCCAAATTCATCACAGTGGCACAGTGCACACACTGATAAATTTGCCACATTTTGCTAGATATGTCGATTGGCCTACCTTACCTTATCCTACTCAACTTCAATATTTTGCATTAAAAATGTACAACTCCTCCTTGCCACCTTTTTTCTAGACAATGCCCAAACCAAGCATGTAATAATAAATAAATAAATAAATTATAAATCTTGTACATATTATGCACACAGCTTTTTTGCATGAGTTATTCCAGAATTGTGGTGCATTTTGCACAGCCAATGTCCCCTATTTTCAGGTCTCAACATAGTTTGATGTGAGGAAAAGTGTAAAGAACCATTTTAGCTGCATTTTATTGTATTAAAATCCCTATATTATTCTAGAGGGAGATGTTTATTCCAAGTGGCAATAGATCTGAGTGAAATTGTCATATAATGAAGTTGAGCTGATGTATCTCATGTCTTCTTATTTGCTCATGACATTGCACTGTAAGGTAACTTGAATGACCTTGATAGCAAGGTCAAACATTAGAAATAAAGCAAAGTCATGGCACTTTTAGTAGTATAGACTAGAGATGAGCGAATTTTAGAAAAATTAAATTCGGCTGATTCGCCGAATTTTCCCAAAAAATTTGATTTGATCCGAATAAATTTGCCACAATTTTTTATTGGTAATGTATTTTAATAATGAATTTAAGAATATGTGCGTGTTTCACTTTTTTTCTAAATTTTTTGAAATTTTTTTAGGTAGTACTACTAAACTACAACTCCCAGCATGCCCGGACAGCCAACGGCTGGGAGTTGTTCCATGATGGAAGTAGTAGTACCTGTGCTTATAGACAGATCACCCTGGGTGTCAGGAGTGACACCCGCTGCGATCGTCCTGTATAATGTATATATGCGGGCTGCTTTCTTGCATCTCTGCAATAGATAGGACAATCGCATCGGGTGTCAGGAGTGACACCCACTGTGATCTGTCTTCAACTGCAAGTACTACTGCTCCCAACATGGAGCACACTCTACTCCATTCCGGGAGCTGTAGTACCTCCATTAATAAGACTGATCACAGTGGGTGTCACTTCTGACACCTGTTGCGATGTCTATTAATGCAAGTACTACAGCTTCATGTTGGGAGCAGTAGTACCTGCAGGTAAGGAAAGATCACAGCTGGTGTCACTCCTGACACCCGCTGCGATCGTTCTGTATAATGTATAGAAGCGGGTGGGCAGCCGCTCTTCTCTGGTCCCACTGTAGTATGAGTATATGCCATATATTTACAGCTGTGATTGGCTGGAACCATCTGGCCAATCACAGCTCTCTGCGGGAGGTATGAAAAGTGATATGAATTGTATTCACATCACTGGCCGGCTGGAGTATAGTGCAGAGATGCGAGCGCAGGAGAAAGCCGCTCCATCTCTGCAATGGAAAGGACAATCGCATTGGGTGTCAGGAGTGACACTCGGAGTGAGTACAGGTACTACAGCTCACATCATGGAACAAAATGTAAAACATTTCCTGTTCTTCATTCATCTGTCTCATATACAGATATATGATTTATATATCAATATCTCTATATATCTACAACTATATATATATATATATATATATATATATATATATATATATATGTGTGTTGTGAAGGTCACGGCACGGCAGGTGGTGGATCCCCTGGGCCTGTGTGGAAGGTGACATGAGCCCTGCCAGGGAGCGGGGTCTAAGGTGCCGCTGGTTTTCACCAGAGCCCACAAACAAGCGGGATCGTCTTGCTGCAGCAAGTGGCACCCAGTTCACTACCCCTGGCAGGACCCGTCTACACAGGTTGTAAGGATTTCTCCCTGGGGATAGCTCTGGCATCGTCCTTGACACCGCCACAGGACATGTTTCCATTTCAATCAGTTAAACTTATGGCTCCTGCAGCCTTCTACTCACTGTTCACACAAAGCGTTTGCAATGTCTTGCTGTGTGTCTCGTCCACACTTGGGGCCACTCACAGCTTGGGCTGTGTGTTCCTCACCAGGAGCCCTGCCTCCCCCCTACAGCCACCTTGCTGTCTTCTGGGAAGAACCCAGACTACACTGTCTGACTTCCTTTTAAACACACTTCCCCTTTCTGCTACCTCATTAATTAGGCCACAGGTGGAGGTTTCTCCGGGGTTAGCTAGGGAAATACACCCTTCCCTTGCGACAGCATCACAATATAAATAAATATATACAGTGCATGGTGAAAGTATTCGGCCCCCTTGAACTTTTCGACCTTTTGCCACATTTCAGGCTTCAAACATAAAGATATAAAACTGTAATTTTTTGTGAAGAATCAACAACAAGTGGGACACAATCATAAAGTGGAACGAAATTTGTTGGATATTTCAAATTGTTTTAACAAATAAAAAAGTGTAAAATTGGGCGTGCAAAATTATTCAGCCCCCTTAAGTTAATACTTTGTAGCGCCACCTTTTGCTGCAATTACAACTGTAAGTCACTTGGGGTATGTCTCTCTCAGTTTTGCACATCGAGAGACTGAAATTTTTGCCCATTTCTCCTTGCAAAACAGCTCGAGCTCAGTGAGGTTGGATGGAGAGCGTTTGTGAACAGCAGTTCTCAGTTCTTTCCACAGATTCTCGATTGGATTCAGGTCTGAACTTTGACTTGGCCATTCTAAAACCTGGATATGTTTATTTGTGAACCATTCCATTGTAGATTTTGCTTTATGTTTTGGATCATTGTCTTGTTGGAAGACAAATCTCCGTCCCAGTCACAGGTCTTTTGCAGACTCCATTAGGTTTTCTTCCAGAATGGTCCTGTATTTGGCTCCATCCATCTTCCCATCAATTTTAACCATCTTCCCTGTCCCTGCTGAAGAAGAGCCCAAACCATGATGCTGCCACCACCATGTTTGACAGTGGCGATGGTGTGTTCAGGGTGATGAGTTGTGTTGCTTTTACGCCAAACATAACATTTTGCATTGTTGCCAAAAAGTTTGATTTTGGTTTAATCTGACCAGAGCACCTTCTTCCACATGTTTGGTGTGTCTCCCAGGTGGCTTGTGGCAAACTTTAAACCACACTTTTTATGGATATCTTTAAGAAATGGCTTTCCTCTTGCCACTCTTCCAGAAAGGCCAGATTTGTGCAGTATGTGACTGATTGTTGTCCTATGGAAAGAGTCGCCCACCTCAGCTGTAGATCTCTGCAGTTCATCCAGAGTGATCATGGGCCTCTTGGCTGCATCTCTGATCAGTCTTCTCCTTATATGAGCTGAAAGTTTAGAGGGACGGCCAGGTCTTCGTAGATTTGCAGTGGTCTGATACTCCTTCCATTTCAATATTATCGCTTGCACAGTGCTCCTGGGCATGTTTAAAGCTTGGGAAATCTTTTTGTATCCAAATACGGCTTTAAACTTCTGCCCAACAGTATCTCGGACCTGCCTGGTGTGTTCCTTGTTCTTCATGATGCTCTCTGCGCTTTAAACGGACCTCTGAGACTATCACAGTGCAGGTGCATTTATACGGAGACTTGATTACACACAGGTGGATTCTATTTATCATCATTTGTTATTTAGGTCAACATTGGATCATTCAGAGATCCTCACTGAACTTCTGGAGAGAGTTTGCTGCACTGAAAGTAAAGGGGCTGAATAATTTTGCACGCCCAATTTTTCAGTTTTTTTTTTGTTAAAGTTTAACATATCCAATAAATTTCATTCCACTTCATGATTGTGTCCCACTTGTTGTTGATTCTTCACAAAAAATTACAGTTTCATATCTTTATTTTTGAAGCTTGAAATGTGGCAAAAGGTCGAAAAGTTCAAGGGGGCCAAATACTTTCACTATGCACTGTATACAGGGTGGGCCATTTATATGGATACACCTTAATAAAATGGGAATGGTTGGTGATATCAACTTCCTGTTTGTGGCACATTAGTATATGTGAGGGGGGAAACTTTTCAAGATGGGTGGTGACCATGGCGGCCATTTTGAAGTTGTCCATTTTGAATCCAACTTTAGCTTTTTTCAATAGGAAGAGGGTCATGTGACACATCTAACTTATTGGGAATTTCACAAGAAAAACAATGATGTGCTTGGTTTTAACGTAACTTCATTCTTTCATGAGTTATTTACAAGTTTCTGACCACTTATAAAATGTGTTCAATGTGCTGCCCATTGTGTTGGATTGTCAATGCAACCCTCTTCTCCCACTCTTCACAACTTGATAGCAAAACCGCAGGAGAAATGCTAGCACAGGCTGTAGTTTCAGGTGCTGCACATCTCATATCTTCACAGCATAGACAATTGCCTTCAGATGACCCCAAAGATAAAAGTCTAAGGGAGTCAGATTGGGAGACCTTGGGGGCCATTCAACTGGCCCACAACGACCAATCCACTTTCCAGGAAACTGTTCATCTAGGAATGCTCAGACCTGACACCCATAATGAGGTGGTGCAATATCATGCTGGAAAAGCTCAGGGAACGTGCCAGCTTCAGTGCCTGAAGAGGGAAACCCATTATCATGTAGCAATTTTGCATATGCAGTGGCCTTGAGGTTTCCATTGATGAAGAATGGCCCCACTATCTTTGCCCATATACCACACCATACTATCAATTTTTGTGTTCCAACAGTCTTGGAGGGATCTATCCAATGTGGGTTAGTGTCAGACCAATAGCGGTGGTTTTGTTTGTTAACTTCACCATTCACATAAAAGTTTGCCTCATCACTGAACAAAATCTTCTGCGTAAACTGGGGGTCCTGTTCCAATTTTTGTTTTGCCCATTCTGCAGCACCTGAAACTATGGATACTGGAAGCCTGTGCTAGCATTTCTCCTGCGGTGTTGCTATCAGTGTGTGAATAGTGGGAGAAGAGGGTTGCATTAACAATCCAACACAATGGGCTGCACATTGAACACATTTTATAAGTGGTCAGAAACTTGTAAATAACTCATGAAAGAATAAAGTTACATTAAAACCAAGCAGATCATTGTTTTTCTTGTGAAATTTCCAATAAGTTTGATGTGTCACATGACCCTCTTCCTATTGAAAAAACAAAAGATGAATTCAAAATGGCCAACTTCAAATTGGCCGCCATGGTCACCACCCATCTTGAAAAGTTTCCCCCCTCACATATGCTAATGTGCCACAAACAGGAAGTTAATATCACAAACCATTCCCATTTTATTAAGGTGTATCCATATAAATGGCCCACCCTGTTTATTTTTTCGCTCATATAAATGTAGATGTAAACTTTAACATTAGATCACACACACACACACACGCACATATATATATATATATATATATATATATATATATATATATATATATATATATATATAACTTATTTATTTTTTTGCTCACACAGCAGACAGATGAATGAAGAACAGGAAATAGGGGGAAAGACCTTAAATAATGAAACCACAGCTAATTAAGGTCAAACCACTTGACCTACATTCCTTTGATGTTCTATTACCTGTTTGACCTTAATTTGCTGTGGTCTCATTATTCAATTAACCTTAATTTGCTCAAATTAGAGCAGCTACTGTATATTTCAAAACTTTCTTTCTTCCATTCATACGGTCCCAGTGACTCCCTGCCAGTCCCAGCTGCAACGAGAATTCAATAATTACAACTCCCATCATCCTCTACATAAAAAATAAAAGATTTTGACATATATTAAAAGGTAATCCCACATCCCACATCCATGGTTACATATTCCCTTCTACAGTTTACAGCAACAAAAAAGTCCTTTCCATCCTACTGAAATGATAGCTCTCATCCATGTCTTCCTGCATATGCAGAGACATTGGAATTACAAGAAGAGCTTTGCAGTAATTTGTCATTTAAAACCAGCTCATACTGTATAATTACAATGACATCGTCCTCCACAATTACATTAAATACATACATACATTATTGTCCCGGCCATCTGCCTTGTATCTTTGATTTCTGATAGAAGACCTTTGTAAATGTATGGATTTTTGGTAAATTAGGGAAACTCAGCCTTTTTATGCCTACTGTATAATACATATTACTGTCCCTGTCCTCAGCTCATCTCTGACTTATTCATGGCCGCACATCTAAATGCCCGAAAAAATTAAATAAAATAAATGGGGCTAAAAAAGTAAAGTGAAAATAAAAAAAATTATGATTTAGAACAAAAAATAGAAATAAAAAAAATTATGAAATGCACTCCTCAATCATATTTAATATTGAGTGCTGAATTTTCTGGTCCCTGCCCGCTCCCGAAAAGTGAAAGACAAAAAAATAAAATGTTACTGTTAATTTTTAAACAGGGATCAATTTATGTGGGTGGGCAGGAGCCTATAAATGTATCTGACAATAATAAAAATGTAGAAAGGGGCCATTTCAATGTAAAAAATAATATATTTTTTATAATTTTTCTTCCACTTTTATTAGTAATGTATTTTAATATTGTGTTTAATAACGTGTGTGTGTTTTACTTTTTTCTCTATTTTTTTTTTTCATTTTTTTTGTAGTACTACTACTCCCAGCATGTAACAGACTGTTCCATGATGGGAGCTGTAATACCTGTACTAATAGACAGATCGTCTCGGGTGTCACTCCTGATACCTGATTCGATCATCCTATCTATTGCAGACATGGAGCAGCTTTCTCCTGCGCTTGCATCTCTGCACTATACTCCGGCCGGCCAGTGATGTGAATAGAATTCACATCACTTATTCATATTTCCTGCAGGGAGCTGTCACTGGCCAGATGGTTCCAGAAAATCACAGCTCTCTGCGGGAAATATGAATAATAGGCATATATACGGCATATACTAGTGGGACCAGAGAAGAGTGGCCGGTCGCCCACATCAATACATTATACAGGACGATTGCAGTGGGTGTCAGGAGTGACACCTGCTGTGATCTTTCCTTACCTGCTGGTAGTACTGCTCCCAACATGGAGCACACTCTGCCCCATTCTGGGAGCTGTAGTACCTGCATTAATAGACAATTCGCAACAGGTGTCAGAAGTGACATCCGCTGAGATCTGTCTATTAATGCAGGTACTACAGCTCCCAGCATGGAGCAGTGTGTGCTCCATGTTGGAAGCAGTAGTACCTGCAGTTAAGGAAAGATCACAGCAGGTGTCACTCCTGACATCCGCTGCATTCATCCTATCTATTGTAGAGATGTGAGTGCAGGAGAAATCCGCTCACATCTATACATTATACAGGACGATCACAGTGGTTGTTGCTAATGAAGAAATTCGTTATTTCGAATTGAGTCGAAGTTCATGTAATTCGGAACTAATTCGGCTTGGGTTAACAGTTCTACCGATAACCTGTAGTCTGCAGAGGAAACTGGCTGGCAGCAAGTGTTCATTGTCCCTGCAACAGCATCATGGCAGAAATTAAAGCATCACATAGTGTCCATTATATCAATGCTATGTTCATGTAAAGCATAGATGTGCCAGATCATGATAAACATTCTTTGTAGCAATATTGAGCTCTTCTCACTGTCATAAGCCCGTATTGTCTTCTCCTCATCGCACACACAGAGTGCTACATGTTTACTAAGATGTAATTCTAGCTTATTTCCCAAGATGGTGCACATTTTTGAGAAATGTAGGTGCATTCACGTTTTCATCACTTCTATGTTTCTTCCAGACACATCAATGCAACCATTTTTGTCAAACAAGTACAGAAAACTCATGTGTTGGAAAAAAAACTCTATGAACATCATTATTCCTATTAGTACAATAATATTATCAGGTCTTAGTATGATTTCTGATTCAATTGTATCATGAAAGCAAAAGACTGAGTCGTCTATAGCAAGAAACCAGCACCCAGGATGTGAAAAAGGTCTTGTGAAATAACTGAAGTTTACAGCGGCACACACTGTATGATAAATTTATCACATTTTACTAGATATCTTGGCTGTATTTTATTGTATAAACATTCATTTATTATTCTAGAGGGAGACATTTATTCCAAGTAAAAGCTGTATTACATTAGTTTATAGGAATTTTTGATTTGGTATAGCAGAAAATCAGCCTCAAATATGACTTTTATCATATGCCACCTACTTATATGAGATCTGTCTAAAGTAAAAAAATATAAGATATGCTTGTTTTCTGCAAACAGCCCTACTCTTGTCCGCAGGTTGTGCCTGATATTGTAGCTAAGCTTAATTTACTTGAATAAACCAGTAGACTTCATCTACTTGATTAATACATTGCTTAAAGGGGTATTCCAGTAAAAAAAAAAAATTTTTCACATCAACTGGCTCCAGAAAGTTAAACAGATTTGTAAATTACTTCTATAAAAAAATCTATCTTAATCCTCCCAGTACTTATCAGCTGCTGAAGTTGAGTTGTTCTTTTCTGTCTGTCTCAGGAACTGTCCAGAGCAGAAGAGGTTTGCTATGGGGATTTGCTCCTACTCAGGACAGTTCCTGAGACAGAGGTGTCAGCAGAGAGTACTGTTGTCAGACAGAAAAGAACAACTCAACTTCAGCAGCTGATAAGTACTTGAAGGATTAGGATTTTTTTATAGAAGTAATTTACAAATCTGTTTAACTTTCTGGAGCCAGTTGATATGAAAAGAAAACGTTTCTGTAACGAGGTGCGCTCCGGCCAGACATACCGGCTGTGAGCGCATCTTCCCCCGTGTGTCTGCTCCCGGCGGGGCTGGGATTCGTATCGCGGGACGCGCCCGCATGCGAGTCCCAGCCTGTCACACACCTCCGTCCCCGGATTCTGTCCCTCAGCTCCGACAGGGCCAGTGCGCCTGTAATTAATGATCGCACCTGTACCTTTGTTATAAGTTTTTGTTCCTCCCTAGTAAGCCTGCCTACCGCCGACCTCTAGCCTGCCTGACTATGCCCTGCCTATTCTTTTGGTGCCTCGCTTCTCCTCAGCCACCTGTGTGGTCGAGTCGTGCCAGGGGTAGTGACCAGGGTGTCGCCTGCCGCAGCAAGTCCAACCCACCTTGCGGCGGGCTCTGGTGAAAATCAGCGGCACCTTAGACTCCGCTCCCTGGCACGGCCCATGTCATCTGCCACACAGGTCCAGCGGATCCACTAAATCACCTGTTCCAGACTACCATGGTTTTACGGATCTACTACTCCCTGGGTACCTGCCGTCTGCGGTGAGATTTTGATCTCTCCTCCGAAGTGGTCCGTCAGTCGCAGCAGTTGGCCCATCAGGCACAGCAATTAAATCAACTGTCCACCATGGCGCAGCTACTTCTGTTTATGCAGAAGCAGTCTCCACCAGTCCCTGCAGTTCCTTCAACTTCTAAGCTTCGTCTTCCCCTTCCCACAAAGTTTGCCATAGATTCTAAGCAATGTAGAGGCTCTGTTATGCAGTGCTCCTTGCACATGGAGGATCAGTTTCCTACGGAGCGTGCTATGGTGGCCTTTGTGATCAGCCTCTGATCCGCTCTGGGATCGTAGCGATCCAATTACATCCAATCTCTCGGCTTTCCTGGCTGAATTCCACAGCATTTTTGAAGAACCTGCACTCCTCTGCTGAGTCGGCTCTCCTTAACCTAAGTCAGGGGCTTTCCTCCGTGGCAGACTATGCAGTCCAGTTTCATATCCTTGCTTCAGAATTGGCATGGAACGATGAGGCCTTGTGTGCTATATTTAAAAAAGGACTTTCTAGTAGTATAAAGGACGCTCTTGCTGCACAAGATTCTCCATCTAACCTGTGTGAGCCGATCCATTTGGCCGCACGTATTGATGTGCGTTTTTCAGAAAGACAGGAGGAGCTCCAAAAAGAAAGTGGACTTAACAAAAAGTCTATACCAAAGGATCCTACTCGTCTCACTTTGGAGGAAAGATCCCGATGTCGCAGAAATAATTTGTCTCTTTACTATGCCAGCCCGGAGCCCTTCCTCAGAGACTGTCCTTTCCATTCTCAGAATCCAGGAAAACGTCCGAACCCAGGATATGTAGAAGGGACCCTTTTGGGTGTGTGCACCGTCTCTTCTCATTTGAATATCTCTGTACAAGTCCATGTTTCTGCCCAGACTTCTTTCTTCGCTACAGCATTTTTGGACTCGGGGTCTGCTGGCAATTTTATTGATGTCTCTCTCGGCCTTGCCAAGCCACTGTTCATCTCTTCTGTCACTGGACAAAATCTGGACTGTAGAGTGCTATATCACACAGAGTCTCTTCTTTTGCAGGTGGGAGTCTCACATAAGGAGAGGATTGAATTATTTGTGCTACCACATTGCACTTCCCAAATACTTTTCGGTCTTCCTTGAATCCAACTCCATTCCCCGCAGCTTGACTGGAAATCCAGAGAGGTCACTCGCTGGGGACAATTCTGCCAAAATCGTTGTCTAGAGTCGGTTCAGCCTAAAATTATTTCTGCTATTTCTCCCATGCCTTGTCTGCCTACCCTTTATCAACATTTCTCTGATGTCTTTTGCGAAAGACAGGCCGAGACTTTGCCTCCACATCGTCCTTACGACGGCCCGATTGATTTACTGCCTAGGACTACGCCACCTCGTGGTAGAATCTATCCTTTGTCAGTCCCAGAGACTCAAGCAATGCAAGAATACATCCAAGAGAACCTCCAAAAAGGATTTGTCCGGAAATCCTCTTCACCGGCCGGAGCCGGGTTCTTCTTTGTGAGCAAGAAGGATGGTTCTCTCCGTACTTGTATTGATTACAGAGGTCTCAACAAGATCACGGTCAATAATCGTTATCCTCTTCCTCTGATATCAGAACTTTTCAATCGTCTTCAGGGGGCCAAAGTCTTCTCCAAACTGGATTTACGTGGTGCCTACAATCTGATTCGAATTCGAGAGGGAGACGAATGGAAAATGGCTTTCAACACCCGTGATGGACATTTTGAGTATCTTGTGATGCCTTTTGGTCTCTGCAATGCTCCAGCTGTTTTCCAGGAATTCGTCTATGATATCTTCCGTGACCTTCTCTATACCTGTGTAGTCGTTTATCTTGACGACAGACTGATTTATTCTTCCAACTTGCAGGAGCATCGTACTCATGTTGGTCTGGTCCCACGACGCCTTCGGAGGAATCATCTCTATGCCAAACTGGAGAAATGTCTTTTTGAGAAATCCAGTCTTTCTTTTCTAGGATACATTGTCTCTTATCAAGGACTGCAAACGGATCCAGTAAAATTGTCTGCGGTTTTGGATTGGCCTCGCCCTACCGGTCTGCAGGCTATTCAACATTTCCTGGGATTTGCAAACTACTATGGTCAGTTCATCCCATATTTTTCTTCTGTGGTCGCTCCCATTGTAGCTCTCACCAAAAAGGGCGCTAACCCTAAATTGTGGCCTCCTGAGGCCGAGGAAGCTTTCTCCAGCTTAAAGTCTGCCTTTGCTTCAGCTCCCGTGCTCTCAAGACCGGATCTGGGAAAACCTTTTGCCTTGGAGGTTGATGCTTCCTCCATTGGAGCAGGCGCCATTCTTATCCAGAAAAGTGCCAAGGGTAAAATTGTGACCTGTGGATTCTTTTCTAAAACCTTCTCGCCAGCAGAGAGAAACTACTCCATCGGAGATCGTGAACTCCTTGCTAAAAAACTCCCCTTAGAGGAGTGGCGACATCTGTTGGAAGGATCTCCTCATAAGATCAGTATTTATTCTGATCACAGGAATCTTCTGTACCTTCAGTCAGCTAAAGGTTTGAACCCTCGTCAGGCAAGGTGGTCTTTGTTCTTCTCCCGATTTAATTTTTTCATTCATTTCTGTCCAGCTAATAAGAATATCAGAGCTGATGCCCTCTCCAGATCTTCTGACGTTGTGGGTTTGGATCCTACTCCAAGACATATTATCCCTCCTGATCGTCTGATTTCCGCAGCTCCTGACGATCTTCTACAGCAGCCTCCTGGGAAAACTTTTGTTCCAGTCAGATTGAGACGCAAAGTTCTAAGCTGGGGTCATTCTTCCTTATTGGCTGGCCATCCTGGAGTACGCAAGACACTTCTTCTAATTTCCCAACACTATTGGTGGCCGCGTCTGGAACACAATGTCACTGAATTTGTGCGTTCCTGTGCCACTTGTGCTCGAGACAAGACCTCTCGACAGAGACCCGCAGGACTTTTGCAGCCATTGCCCATTCCTGAGATTCCATGGACTCACATCGCTATGGATTGACTTCCCCATCGCACAATAATACAGTCATCTGGGTTGTGGTAGACCGCTTTTCTAAAATGGCTCATTTTATCCCTCTCCCTGGGCTCCCATCAGCTCCACAACTGGCTAAGCACTTCTTACTTCACGTCTTCCGTCTTCATGGTCTTCCAGAAAACATCGTCTCAGATTGCGGAGTGCAGTTTGTCCAAATTATGATGAGCCCTCTGTTCCTGTCTTGGCATCAGTTTGGATTTCTCCTCTGCCTACCACCCCCAGTCCAATGGCCAGGTGGAAAGGGTAAATTTACGCCATTTTGTTTCTGCTCATCAGAATGACTGGGTAGATCTTCTTCCCTGGGCCGAATTTTCCTACAATCAGAAGGACTCTGAGTCCACAAAGACATCTCTGTTTTTTATTGTTTTTGGTCATCATCCCCGGTCTCCTCTTTCGCTCCCAGTCTCTTCCAGTCTCCCTGCTGTAGATGAACTTGTCAGAGATTTCTCCTCCATTTGGCGACAGACTCGGCAATCTTTATCTCTGGCCTCCTCCCGAATGAAGACTCAAGCAGACAAGAAAAGAAGAACTCTTCCATCCTTCTCTCCTGTTGATAAAGTTTGGTTATCTTCTAAATTCATCTGGTTTAAAATCCCAAGTTACAAACTTGGTTCTTGTTTCCTGGGTCCATTCGAGGTATTACAAAAAATCAATCCAGTTTCATACAAACTCCGCTTGCCACCTTCTTTTCACATTCCTAACTCCTTTCATGTTTCTCTCCTCAAACCTCTGATTATCAAAATTCCGCTCCTACTCCTGTCTCCGGTTCCTCAGATATTTTTCAAGTTAAAGATTGGAGGGGCTTTGGTCCTGAGGAGAGGTCCTGGGAGCCCCAGGAAAACATCTTGGACTGTAATCTCCTCAAAAAATGTTTGTCCCACAAGGAGAGGGGGAGACCAAGGGGGGGGGGGAATACTGTAATGAGGTGCACTCCGGCCGGACATACCAGCCGTGAGCGCATCTTCCTCCGTGTGTCTGCTCCCGGCAGGGTTGGGATTCGCGTCGTGAGATGTGCCCGCATGCGAGTCCCAGCCCGTCACTCACCTCCATCCCCGGCCTCTGTCCCTCAGCTCCTCCTAGCGCGCACACGCTCCGGAGCTTTGAAATTTAAAGGGCCAGTGGGCCTGTAATTAATGATCGTACCTGTACCTTTGTTATAAGTTTTTGCTCCTCCCTAATACCCTTGCTGGATCTTTGTTTGCCTTGCACCTTAGAGAAAGCAGTCCTTGTAATTCCTTGCCGTGTACCAGACCTTTGTATTCCCTGACCTGACCGTGTTTCTAGCCGCCAGCCTATTGACCTTCTGCTACCTTACTAACTACGCTCCTGTGCCGCCTGCCCTGACCTCTAGCCTGCCTGACTATGTCCTCCCTATTCCTTTGGTGCCACGCTTCTCCTTAGCCGCCTGTGTGGTCGAGTCGTGCCAGGGGTAGCGACCTGGGTGTCGCCTGCTGCAGAAAGTCCAAACCGCCTTGTGGTGGGCTCTGGTGTAAACCAGCGGCACCTTAGACTCCGCTCCCTGGCATGGCCCATGTCATCTGCCACACAGGTCCAGCGGATCCACACCATCACCATAACCCTTTAAAGGGGTATTCCTGGAATTTTTATTTTTATTTGACTATGCCACAGGGGCTGTAAAGTTAGTGTAGTTCACTATATAATGTCTGTACCTGTGTGTGACGGTTTTCTCACAATTCTTCTGTGATTTTTACCCCAATATTTATTTTTAACAGCATACAAAATGACTGTTGTCTCAGATTTTTCCCAGGATGCAATGCGGTCGAGACCTGGCTCACTAGTAAGCTGATGACAGGGAGCCTGTCTGCTTCAATGGGTGGAGGGATCGCTTGGTGGAAGAGAGTTCAATCTGCAACTAATGCAACAGCTGTAGGCACCCTGATTGAGAACCACATGTCTTTTGAATGGATGCAGCTCATTTATGTTTCAATGGGTGGGGTGGCTGATGTGTGGGAGGGAGGAAGATGAAATTATGGTATTTGTAGTCAAAAAAAGAAAACTGAAACAGGATATACCAGTTCACAAAAAGCTAGCCACAGTCTTATGGTAATCTCACAACATAGCCATATAGCCCCAATACAAGCGCAGATCCTTCCTAAGCATGTCCATTACTGTCTGCCAGGTACGTACTAAAATCACCTTATGTTGGATAACCCTTTTAAGTCTTTGTCCTGAATAGATTAGGCTGCTAATCTACTCTGCCAGTATGGTGAATTTCACAGCTCTTACATGGTTGGAGTCAGGGGTCAAGTCCTCTGGAAAAAGGTAGGGAAACTCACTCAAGATTTCCACTCAATGGCTGGTCCTGCAGGGCTCTTAATGGACTCCTGCTGTGGAAAAGGTGCAGGAACTCAGTTCCCAAGTGTTCCTGGAGGACTTGAGCCCTGGTTGGAATGCAGCCCAGATCAACATGAAATTAGCAATGACATGTGTGTCAAGTAATGTGTTTTAATGTATTTTTTTTCCTTTTTATTGATTATAATTTTTTTTAAAGAGTACCTATCATGAACTCATGTCCTTAAGTGCCCCCCTATCTGTCCTTGACTCTTCCTGACTTAGCTCTTTTTTCTGAAACCCCTTCTTCCCTTGCTCAATTCACTGCCATCTGTGAGAGAGGAAGGAGGAGTGGCCCTCCTTCTCCAGTGCGGACCGGATCGTAATGAAGGTGGGGGGTTAGCTTGCGGTGCCGCTGGGGCTGCGGGCTGCCCTGTAACCATGGGGGGGGGGCTCAGGGGGGGTGTCTTCGTGCGCTGCGTGTCGCCTGATAACTACGGGGGGGGGGGGTTTGGTGCCATCGGGCAGGCTTGTAATTTGGGGTGGCTGAGTTCCATGTAGCAGAACCAGCAGCTATCTAGCCTGCCGAGCACGTCGCTTGCTCCCACCGAAGCAGCACTGTGCTTGTCACGCGTCCTGGCCGCAGGCTGAGATTTCGGACTCATGCTGAAATCATTAACAGACTAGCGGCCGGGACATGTAGGGAAACTCCTAGTGGTGGGATTTCCCAAATAAATAAAAAAAACATATAAATAGACATTTAATAAAGACATGCATATAGGAACTTGTTATTTATACATTAATTTACAACATTAAAAACATTTCAGTGACAGGTACACTTTAAATCTTGACCAAATGTGTTGATTATGAACCAGAGAGCTTATAAGGTGCAGAGGGATCTTAACACCAGAGTTACTCAGGAGTTCCTGAATATGAACATCACCACCTCTTAAGCAGTAGTTAATTGTTTTGAAACATAACCTAATGGAGGAAATAAATCTTCATGGCAGGCTTGATGAAAAGGAAGGAAAAGAGAACAATTCCAGTCAGAGAAGACATCCGCTGTGGGTCACTCGATTTGACTGTATTGTATTTGAGCAACTACAGTATTGAACTGGAATCTATAGTGTCATTATTTAGTAACTATGTAGTGGTAATGTAAATGGTCATGGTGTGGTGGTATTTATTGACTAATGGTATGCAGGCAGAGGTGTAACTTGTAGCTTCTGGGCCCCACTGCAAAATCTGTAACAGGGCCCCATGTGCCATTTATAAAACTGGTATTTTCTTAATGGGCAGAGATGCCTTTGGGCCCCTTAGGCACCAAGGCCACGATGTGACTGCTACCTTTGCACCCCCTATAGATACGTCCCTGTGTGCAGTTAATTTCATTGAATGGAGACATTATTTGGTCCTGGTATAGGGATTATAAATAATTTATATTTGATTAGCTGTTTTTTTTTATGGTAACATTTTTATTTTATGTGTGTATGTGTAGGACATATGAATACCTGAGCAATGTCCTTTATAGCACTTGAGATCAGCACTACAGCTTTCACCAGACTGCCTTTTGAAGTGACTGAATGTGACTGTGTTATCAGTACAATATAAAAATAAAATGTTTATTAGTTTATATTGGTTTTAATAGATTCGTTTTTTTTTTCATCTTGACCCAACTTGTTAATTATAAACCAGATAGCTTATACAGGGCAGATGAATCTAATCACTTGAGTTACTGAAGAGTTCATGAATATCGACATCACCCCCTATTTAGTGGTATTTAATTGTTTTCTTTTGATGGTTTTTGGTTCACATTAAAATGGCGTAGTGATTAGTAGCATATAAACAACTTTACAGTGTTTTACATATGCATCATTACTTATTTGTGGGAAAAACAACATTTCTTTACATTTTAATTTGATATAGAGCATCCTTCAGGTAACTGTCATGCTGAGTAGGGAACCACTTGTTTCCCTATGGGTTGACAGGTTGCTGGGTAGGGCTAGAGAGGACCCAGCAGTCATGGTACACATTGGCACCAATGACAAAGTAAGATGTAGGTAGCATGTCCTTAAAAATGATTTCAGGGACATAGGGCGCACGCTTAAGGCCAGGACCTCCAATATTACATGTACCACGAGCCACACCAGAGAGGCAGCGAGAGATTAGGGAAGTAAACAAGTGGCTCATAAGGTGGTGTAGGAAGGAGGGGTTTGGGTTCATGGAGAACTGGGCTGACTTCTCTGTCGGTTACCAACTCTACCGTAGGGACGGGCTGCACCTCAATTGGGAGAGTGCAGCTGTGCTTGGGGAAAAGATGGCTAGAAGGGTGGAGAAGTGTTTAAACTAGGGACTGGGGGGGGGGGAGGGAACCTACAACATAGAGGGGGAAGATAGTGTAGATAGAGAGGGGGGACTTATCACTGTACCTGGAGGTGGAGTGGAGGGAGGGGTTAGAATAGTTAATAGGGATAGGCTTCATAGGGGGGAAAAACATACACCTTTGAATTGCATGTTGACTAATGCCAGAAGTCTGACAAATAAAACTGACGAACTGGAGTTGATAATGTCTGAGGAGAATGACATAGTGGGTATAGCAGAGACTTGGTTGGACGATAGCTATGACTAGGCGGTCAACATACAGGGTTATAGTCTATTCAGGAAGAATTGGACAAAACGGAAAGGGGAGGAGTTTTTCTTTATGTAAAGTCCAGTCTTATACGGGAGGGAAAGGATAATGTGGAGTCATTATGGGTAGAAATATATGGAGATAAAAAAAAAAATTTCTAATAGGGGTTTGCCATAAGCCACCAAACATAATGGAAGAGGCAAATAAACAATGCAGCAAATCAGAAGATGAAGATGTGATAATAATGGGGGACTTTAACTATAAACTGGGAGACTGAGACCTGTGAATCTCATAAAGGAAACAGGTTTCTGACTGTAGCTAAAGACCGTTATCTGTCCCAAATGGTGCAGGGCCCGACCAGTGGGGGCGCCCTACTAAACTTAATATTAACCAACAGATCTGACAAAATAACTAATGTGCAGGTAGAAGGAAACCTAGTAAATAGTGATCATAATATAATACATTATTACTTGTTCTTCAATAAGGGAACCTCACAAGGGGCCACAAAGACAATAAACTTTAGGAAGGCAAAGTTCGATCAACTCAGAGAAGATCTTAACAATATAACATGGATAATGTTCTCAAAAACAAGAATACTGACACTAAATGGGAGAATTTTAAAAATATTTTAAATTCTCAGTGTAAGATGTATTTACCTTATGGGAATAAAAGGGTCAGGAATAAAAGAAAACCAATATGGATGAATAAAAATTTTAAGGGGGTAATACATGACAAAAATGAAGCATTTAAACTAATAAAACAGGACAACAGTGAAGAAGCATTAAAAAGCTATAGAGAAAAATATGTAAAAAACAGATAAAAGCTGCAAAAATAGAGATAGAAAGATTCATTGCCAAAGAGAGTAAAACTAACCCCAATATGTTCTTTAACTATATAAATAACAAAAAGGTCAAAAATGAAAGTGTAGGCCCTTAAAAAAATTATGAGGAAGAAATTATAGACAGGGATCAGGAAGAAGTACCGTATTTATCGGGGTATACCACGCACCGGCCTATAACACGCACCCTTATTTTACCAAGGATATTTGCGTAAAAAACAGTTTTGAACCAAATATCCTTGATAAAATGCGGGTGCGTGTGTGTGCATGTGTATACCCCGATACACTGTTTCTGACCCAGCAGAAGCCCCCAGGAAAGGCAGGGGGAGAGAGGCCGTCGCTGCCCGCTTCTCTCCCCCTGGCTTTCCTGGGGTCTAGAGCCCTGCTGCCGCCGCTTCTCGCCCCCTGGCTATTGGCGCCGCTTCTCTCCCCCTGGCTATCGGCGCCGCTGCCCCATTGCCTCCCCCATCCACAGTTTTATAATTACCTGTTGCCGGGGTCAGGTCCGCGCTGTTTCTGGCTCCGGAGTGGCTTCTCCTGTGTCGTTGCTATGCACTGCAAGGCGCAATGACGAGTGACGTACGCAACGTCACTCTTCATTGCGTAGCGCAGCGCATAGCAATGACACAGGAGACGCCACACCGGAGCTGTCAAGGCAAAAAAAATCATGGGGTGCATCAATAGGGGCATAGATGCCCACGACAAGGAAATAATTCTACCACTGTACAAATCACTAGTCAGACCACACATGGAATACTGTGTACAGTACTGGGCACCAGTGTACAAGAAAGATATAGTGGAGCTGAAGAGGGTTCAAAGATGGGCAACCAGGGTAATACGGGGAATGGGAGGACTACAGTAGCCAGAAAGATTAACAGAATTGTGGTTATTTTGTTCAGAAAAAAGAAGGCTTAGGGGCGACCTAATAACTATATATCAGGGGACCATACAGAGATCTCTACCATGATCGATTTATACCCAGTATAGCACAACAAGAAAAAGGAATCACTGTATAAAGTGCACACCTAAAAGAGAATAATTTAATAGTATATCTTTAATTTTTACAAAACATACACATATACTGTATATATATATCAATATAAGACAACAAGGACATCGGAAAACCATTTAAAAAGGCTCAAAAATGAGCAAAGCACAACATGGGGAAGGGCCATGAACCCCCTGACCCCAACTCCTGTTCTACAATATAGTAACAATGATATAGCTGCTACTCCAAAGTGCACAGTGCAAGCAATATGTAGAAAGACAATACAGTGATTCCCAAAATGCATAGAGAATAATAATCAAACAGTAAAAAAAAAAACAGATGTAGCAAACCACAGACCGAGGAGCAGCTGGATATAGTGTGCAGGACATGACAGGACAGCCAGGACCCCACACGTTCCATCACTCTGCAGTGACTTCCTCAGGGGTGTTGTGCCAAGGTGTCCCGAGTCTCACTGTATATATCAAACATATTTAGTAATAATACCTGACAGGTGGAGTGTTTGTTCCAAAGTGGTGCATGGCATTGGGCACACTTCTGCCCTGTGTTGCGAGCGGGCACTTCTGCCCCACTGATTAGTTACATTGCGCATGCGCTAGCAGCTCTGTCATCTTGCGCATGCGCTAGCAGTGCTGTCACGCTGAATCTAGCGTGACACACATGATTTGGAAACAAGTCACGTGAGTCATCATGTGATCACATGAACGTCCCTATATTGAGAAGCATAACAAAGATGCTGCGCATCTGATGATGGTGCCGGCACGTAAGTATTATTTTACAAGAATAGAAATAGAAAACCAATAGTATGGGCCACAAGGATACATATAAACATTGCGAATGCACAAAAATTATAAAAGTTATAAGGATTTAGGAAAAATATGCACACAGAAAAAAAATTAAATGTAACAAACAGGCAATTATGATGCAATACATGATGAACATGATGCAATACATAATATATATAGGGGCATTTGTGGAATTGTGGTGGTATGAGATATATGCAAAATGTCCATATAGAGAAAAATAACAATACCAACATTCTATAATGTACCATAAACTATAACATACATAATATGCATAAGTACATGGACATATATGTGCATAGGTGTAATAGTGTTAATATTCCTAAATAACATGATAAAAAATGATAAAAATATATATATATAAATATACCTAATAGAAATGGTGACAATACTAGTAATATTGCAGAGTGTATCAAAATATATACCAAATTAGTGGGTCTGTAGTAGTGCCAGTGATAATAGGTGAATCATTAGTAAAGAGATATACATGTATCGTCAGTATGCCACATGGAGTAAAACATACACTATGAGACAGAAAATGATGAAATGAATTAGGATAATTTAAAATAAGTGATTTGGAGGCCATAGAGAATAGTATGACATGTGAGAGAACAAATTAATATAATATGTGGGAAAAAGAATAACAAGAAATAAACCCCTGCACTAGTCACATCTACTGTATGTATCGCTAGCATAAATACTTAAATAGCATAGAGTACAAGTTGACCATATGGATGATAACATATTATAATAGTAATACTTCCAATAACAATAATTACCAACTGGTTAAGTCCAGCAAATGGTATGTAATGAAGAGTATAAAATGTTCATGCTATATAAGACATACATAAACAATCTATGCGCCATATCCAATACAACATGCAGCACAGAATATGTAGATATAGAAAGCCCCCAAATATTAAACAGATTACCAGTACGTATACAGGGATTCCTTTTTCTTGTTGTGCTATGTTACGTATTTTGCTGTCAGTAGCACCCCTCGCACAATTATTGATATGTTGAGCCTCCCTCTTTTTCTATGTAGTATCTTTTTTGGGGGGGGGATTGACATGTGTTCTCCAATTTTTCTGGAATAGGGTTCCCAATAATATTATTATTTATCTTTTCCTTTTGTTTATGATTTGCTTTTATTATTGTTACGCCTAGCGCTCCGGGTCCCCGCTCCTCCCCGGAGCGCTCACGGCGTCTCTCTCCCTGCAGCGCCCCGGTCGGTCCCGCTGACCGGGAGCGCTGCACTGACATGGCCGTCGGGGATGCGATTCGCACAGCGGGACGCGCCCGCTCGCGAATCGCATCCCAGGTCACTTACCCGTCCCGGACCCCTCCTGTCATGTGCTGGCGCGCGCGGCTCCGCTCTCTAGGGCGCGCGCGCGCGCGCCAGCTCTCTGAGACTTAAAGCGCCAGTGCACCAATGATTGGTGCCTGGCCCAATTAGCTTAATTGGCTTCCAGCTGCTCCCTGGCTATATCTGATCACCTCCCCTGCACTCCCTTGCCGGATCTTGTTGCCTTGTGCCAGTGAAAGCGTTTAGTGTTGTCCAAGCCTGTGTTACCTGAACCCTTGCTATCCATCTTGACTACGAACCTTGCCGCCTGCCCCCGACCTTCTGCTACGTCTGACCTTGCCTCTGCCTAGTCCTTCTGTCCCACGCCTTCTCAGCAGTCAGCGAGGTTGAGCCGTTGCTAGTGGATACGACCTGGTTGCTACTGCCGCAGCAAGACCATCCCGCTTTGCGGCGGGCTCTGGTGAACACCAGTAGCCTCTTAGAACCGGTCCACCAGCACGGTCCACGCCAATCCCTCGCTGACACAGAGGATCCACTACCTGTAAGCCGAATCGTGACAGTAGATCCGGCCATGGATCCCGCTGAGGTGCCGCTGCCAAGTCTCGCTGACCTTACCACGGTGGTCGCTCAGCAATCGCAGCAGATTGCCCAACAAGGACAGCAGCTGTCGCAGTTGACCGCCACGTTACAGCAACTTCTGCCTCTGCTACAGCAGCAACCATCTCCTCCGCCAGCTCCTGCACCTCCTCCGCAGCGAGTGGCCGCTCCTAGCCTCCGCTTGTCCCTGCCGGACAAATTTGATGGGGACTCTAGACTCTGCCGTGGATTTCTGTCTCAATGTTCCCTGCATATGGAGATGTTGTCGGACTTGTTTCCTACAGAACGGTCTAAGGTGGTGTTCGTAGTGAGCCTTCTTTCAGGAAAGGCCTTGTCTTAGGCCACACCGCTCTGGGACCGCAATGATCCTGCCACAGCCACAGTCCAGTCCTTCTTCGCTGAAGTCCGTAGTGTCTTCGAGGAACCAGCCCGAGCTTCTTCTGCCGAGACTGCTCTGCTGAACCTGGTCCAGGGTAATTCTTCAGTGGGCGAGTACGCCATCCAATTTCGTACTCTTGCTTCCGAATTATCATGGAATAACGAGGCTCTCTGCGCGACCTTTAAAAAAGGCCTATCCAGTAGCATCAAGGATGTGCTGGCCGCACAAGAGATTCCTGCCAACCTGCAAGAACTTATCCATTTGGCCACCCGCATTGACATGCGTTTTTCTGAGAGACATCAGGAGCTCCGCCAGGAAAAAGACTTAGATCTCTGGGCACCTCTCCCACAACATCCTTTGCAGTCTACGCCTGGGCCTCCCGCCGAGGAGGCCATGCAAGTGGATCGGTCTCGCCTGACCCAGGAAGAGAGGAATCGCCATAGGGAAGAAAATCTTTGTCTGTACTGTGCCAGTACCGAGCATTTCTTGGTGGATTGCCCTATTCATCCTCCACGTCTGGGAAACGCACGCACGCACCCAGCTCACGTGGGTGTGGCGTCTCTTGGTTCAAAGTCTGCTTCTCCACGTCTCACGGTGCCCGTGCGGATTTCTTCTTCAGCCAACTCCTCCCTCTCAGCCGTGGCCTGCTTGGACTCTGGTGCCTCTGGGAATTTTATTCTGGATTCTTTTGTGAATAAATTCCGCATCCCGGTGACCCGTCTCGTCAAGCCGCTCTACATTTCCGCGGTCAACGGAGTCAGATTGGATTGCACCGTGCGTTACCGCACAGAACCCCTCTTGATGTGCATTGGACCCCACCACGAAAGGATTGAATTTTTCGTCCTCCCAACTGCACCTCTGAGGTCCTCCTCGGTTTGCCATGGCTCCAGCTTCATTCTCCCACCCTTGACTGGACCACCGGGGAGATCAAGAACTGGGACTCTGCTTGCCACAAGAGATGCCTCTCCCCCCCTCCCAGTCCCGTCAGGCAAGCCTCAGTGCCTTCTCATGGCCCACGTCCTTGTGTCACCCTGCCCCGTGCCAAGCTTCAGCCTCTGCCCTCCCTCCCCATTCCCACTCCTGCTGTACTGCCTGCCTTTGAGGAAACCCTCCATTCACTCCCGGTGTCCTCGTCCCAGGTAAAGCAGTTGTCGGACCAAAAATGGGGGAGACCTAAGGGGGGGTACTGTTACGCCTAGCGCTCCGGGTCCCCGCTCCTCCCCGGAGCGCTAGGCGTCTCTCTCCCTGCAGCGCCCCGGTCGGTCCCGCTGACCGGGAGCGCTGCACTGACATGGCCGTCGGGGATGCAATTCGCACAGCGGGATGCGCCCGCTCGCGAATCGCATCCCAGGTCACTTACCCGTCCCGGACCCCTCCTGTCATGTGCTGGCGCGCGCGGCTCCGCTCTCTAGGGCGCGCGCGTGCCAGCTCTCTGAGACTTAAAGGGCCAGTGCACCAATGATTGGTGCCTGGCCCAATTAGCTTAATTGGCTTCCACCTGCTCCCTGGCTATATCTGATCACCTCCCCTGCACTCCCTTGCCGGATCTTGTTGCCTTGTGCCAGTGAAAGCGTTTAGTGTTGTCCAAGCCTGTGTTACCTGAACCCTTGCTATCCATCTTGACTACGAACCTTGCCGCCTGCCCCCGACCTTCTGCTACGTCTGACCTTGCCTCTGCCTAGTCCTTCTGTCCCACGCCTTCTCAGCAGTCAGCGAGGTTGAGCCGTTGCTAGTGGATACGACCTGGTTGCTACTGCCGCAGCAAGACCATCCCGCTTTGCGGCGGGCTCTGGTGAACACCAGTAGCCTCTTAGAACCGGTCCACCAGCACGGTCCACGCCAATCCCTCGCTGACACAGAGGATCCACTACCTGTAAGCCGAATCGTGACAATTATTTTTTGCTGCTTTTTACCCAACTTGAACTGACTATTTGTGAGTGTACAATGGAGGCTAGAGAGGCTCTGTGAAGTAGTCAAGCGGGTCAAGTTTTTTGCCTTGACCATAGTGGATCGAGTGATAGGGATTTTGTATAGTTGAGCAGAGAGGTCATGGAATGCAACAAACTAATAACACGTTTATCGTGGAATATTAAGAGTTTGGAAGAATATGTGAAATTGGGTATATACCCTAGGGGCCTGAGGCTCCAAATCTTTCCCTCCAGGGAAGTAACACCAGAATTTAAGGCAACATGGGAAAACGGTTTAATAAAATGTTCCATACTATTGATGGATATGCTTATTGCCCATGATAGGAATATATGAGGAATACAATTGAAAGGCTATGGGAATTGGAGACACAGTTGTCTGCATATAACAAGGAAAAACTGGTCCTATCCTTTCAGGAGAGATTGAAGGGATTATTGGATAAATACGAGAAGGGATAGCCAATGTCATTGTGTACATCTACCACAGTAGTGCACCTAAATTCCTGTATTGTATTATTCTAATTGTTACACATCCACACCATCTATGTGGTGTAGGATTCTATTGTGGCACTTGTAGTCCGCTGCAGGCATCCTCCATTGTATGCATTTTTATGCTGGGGATCGCCCCTAGCAACGGACTACAAGGGCAGGATCTGCTCCCCCAGAATAAATGCACAACTGCATTTGGGGTTGAGCACCTCCAGCCATTTGAGACCACGTTTTTTTTTGTTGTTTAAATTTTATACTTGGAGGTATGTAAACTTCATATGCAATGCGCCTGGAACATCTTCCAGGCAGCATTAAGGTAGCACCTGTGAGGCCATGCACCTATATTAGCCAACTTAGGTGGGGCTTGCAGTTTGCCTCCCTCCTCCCATTGTATGTGTGCTTAGCCATGCTGGAGGGTACCTGGGAGGACTCTGTGAGTCGGCCTAATGCCTCCGTAATTATTGCCCACTGGCCCCTTTTTTGCTTACCACGCACAGGTAAGTTTAGGGTTAGGTCCCGTTCCATTTGAGAAACCTTGGCGTTGGTGTGCGGGCTCTGGTATGTCCTTCATATAAGGATATACTGGCGAATGTCTCAATTTTAACATCAGTGTTGAGGGATAGCCAATGTCATTGTATACATCTACCACAGTAGTGCACCTAAATTCCTGTATGATAAATATGAGAATGACATAATGGATGGAAAGAGGAGCAAATTCAATAGGGACCGCAGTGACTATGATCAGCAGGATGTGTATAGGTGGCAACATAGGGGGAATCGTAGGTACTGGAACAGAGGTTACTCCAACAATAATATGGTTGACGGACAGGGAGAGAGGAACAGGGAAGTGAGCAGCAGTGATTTTTTATCAACAGAAGCAAGCGACACAGACTGAGGACCAGACGGGGTAAACGCCAACCCCAGAAAGAGAGGCCCCAAACATCGGGGACCAGCTCCCGCAAAAGTACAAATGAGCACTGAGGTTATGGTTGGGGATAATGAACCATCTTGTCCCCACACTTCACAGGAACAGCAGGACTCAGGACCAACAGCTGGTGACGGACCATTTGCGCACTGAGGCGCTTCGTCAGGCAGGTGCTGACAAAGCGCCTCGGAGCGCAAACGGTCTGTCGCCAGCTTGAATACCCCTGCATGCATTCCATCTCGCTCCCCTGTATGTGAACCCGCTATTACTTTTTATAATAAATAAAGAAGTCCCTGTTTCAAGAACCTGGTGAGTGCTCCGCATCTGTTCTTCAATATATTTTCTACTGTACTGCTTTACATGGCGTGTCTAGCACCAGATGGGCTACAGGTGTGACTTCCAGGGAACACAATAGACCTTCCAGAAAGTGCCTTGTTCTGAACAGCAGCAGGTGGCTGGTGCCGAGACCACTGTTTTCTCTGTGTGGTATCTTGATATATTTGAATTTGTTAAGGATACTTATCTGTTTTGTAGAAAGGTCATCCTGAAACTGTTATATGAACAACCTTCCACCATAACCAGTCAGAAACAGATCGATCAGAACATTATGCGGGACCTTTATTAGACGAAAGTGAACAAGGTATGTTGCCCCAGAATCGATGTCCATGTAGAATTCCGTCCACAACTGCTCCTCCTCTCTCCCTCTTCCCCACAGTCCAGCATTTTTTCAGATGGTCATGCACTCAGTACGTGAACTACCTCTTAATTCTGTTTCGGGACATAATCTTACACATGCAGAAACAAGAACAATCAGTGATCTAAAGAATAACAAGGAATTCATAATCAAAGAGGCAGACAAAGGAGGCAACGTTGTCCTGTGGCCAGTAGAACAGAGGCAATGAGACAGCTCAATGACCGAAGATATCATCAAAAACTGCCGTCAGATCCCACAGATTACTTTCAACGAAAATTTTCACACATCTTAGACTCAGCCCTGTAATTTTGTGTCAACTCCAAGAAGGAACAGGACAATTGAAGGTAAAGGACCCATGTACTGATACCTTTTATATGTTACCCAAGGTCCACAAAATAGGGTGGACCCACCGGGACGAACAATCATTTCAGGGATTGGAAGTCTCTGTGAAAGAGCAAGTACATATATAGATTTTTCGTTACAGCCATTGGTCACTACCTTGCCCTCGTACATACGGGACTCCATGTACCTGATGAAGGAGATACAAGACATGACATTGCCTAAAGGAACTTCACTTGTCACATGTGATGTGGAATCACTCTATTCTAACATCAGTCATGAAGATGGATTACAGGCTTCCTCAGATTTCTTGGAGAGGCAGGTAAACAAAGACATCAATTCTGATTCCTTTCTCATTAAACTACTGGATTTTGATCTACACCATAATTTCTTCATTTTCGATAACCAATTTTATTTGCAGGTTTCCGGTACGGCAATGGGTGCATGATGCGCCACCTCCTACGCCAACCTCTTTTTTGAGTGGTGGGAGGTGGCGCACGTGTATCCATCGCCGCATCATAGCAAGGTACTTAAATGGTTCAGATACATAGATGACATTTAGTTTTTTTTGGCAGGGAACCAAAGAGGAATCTACAACATTTCTCCTCTTTCGGTGGAATTTATGGACCTACACTTGGGGGTGAAGAATGGTAATCTTGAAACTAATTTGTTCCGCAAGGCCACAGCGACTAACAGTCTGCTGCACTACTCCTCCTTGCACCCAAACTCAACTCAATAGGGACTTATTAGGGCTATAGGTTGAACTTGATGGACTCTGGTCTTTTTTAAACCTTATGAACTATGTTATGAACTGCAGCAGACCAGAAAGCTTTAAAGAACAAGCTCTAGATCTCACAAAAAGATTAAAGAAAAAGGGGTATCCCAGACAAGTCATCTCCAAAGCCTATGAGAAAGCCAATAGCTACGACAGAAGAACTTTACTAGAGGGGGCCCAGAAAAAAACTAAAAATGACACGTTACGATTGATATGCACTTACAATAACCAATGGAATAGAACAAGAACAATTCTTGAAGACAACTGGAAGATTTTGTTATCTCATGCACGGGTACGTTCAGTTGTGCCACTGAGACCTGTTTTTGGTCTCACGTAGAGCCCCGAACTTAAGGGGTCTACTTACCAGAAGTTATTATTTATGACGCCTACATAACAATTTGCAAATCCACATAATGGAAAGGAATATCGTCTGATAAGTTACATAAACTATAAAACCACACAGGTTATCTATGTTATTATCTCCCCCTGTGGAAAGTGCTATGTTGGGCAAACAGGGCAACAATTGCGGTAGAGAATTCAGAAGCACATTTCTACCATAGCCCTGGCAAGAAGGCACAAGGAGAGAAACAAAACCCTAACCACTGTTGCAAGTCACTTCCTGCACCACCATGGAGGACGCACAAGCGGACTACGAGTAATTGGCCTTGAGAGGATTACCAATAACTTGAGAGGTGGTCCAGTCACTAGAAAACTACACCATCACCTACACACATGCAGTATAGACATATCTCTTTATTTTCCAGTATAATCTTGACTATTCCAATTTTCAGTTTGTATTATTATCTTCATACACAACTAATTATTTTTATTGAAACACTCATCATAACACTGGCTATATAACTCTTTCTATAAAACACTTCTAAACTGTCAGCTGTTGATTAGTTTGTGCACCTTCTACATTATATACATGCAAAACCTACACAAAAATAGATGTAGCAGACATAGTATGATCCAAACTAATTTTATTGGTTAAAAATTACATATATAAAAGACAGGAATGGCGTCTGAAAAAAGGACATCTCATGAATCACAAATACATATATATATATATATATATATATATATACAATCCAAATTGAAGCGGCACCTCCGAATTCCTGCTCTGAATGGGTGCCAGCCCTTAGACCTCGGTGCTCCGGTCCGTTTTTCAATAGGATAAATGTAGGCAGCACACCAAAAATTGTGCTAAATCAAAGTGCTTTTATTCCAAGGAACAAGACAACGTTTCGGCGATCTCACACCGCCATTTTCACTTTGGTGTGCTGCCTACATTTATCCTATATATATATATATATATATATATATATATATATATATATCTATGAATATTAAAGCAGTCCCACAATATGAGTTGGAAAAATGTAGCAGCATAAGGGTTTATCAAAGGTGCTAAGTCTCAAAAAAGTGCATACAAAACATTAGTTAAAGTGTAGCTCCCACCATCCTTATTTTTTATTTTTACTGTCCCTGCCTATTGCCCTTCTATCCCTAACCCCCTCCCTGCTTAAATTTTTTTTTTTACCATATTAAAAATGCCTTTTTGTCTGCCTGGTAGTGTGCTCACTGCCAGGCAGACTTCCCCAGCAGACACGACATCACTGATGCCTGCTGGGGCCGACACTTCCGCCCTTAGTTTATCTACACAGGGTGCCCCCAGTTGTTGCACCACTACAACTCCCAGCTTTCCCTGACATCTATTGGCTGTCAGGGCATGCTGGGAGTTGTAGTGGTGAAACAGCTGGAGGCACCCTGTGTTGAAAACAGTAAAACAAGAAGTTAGGGCCATGGGGCGCTACCCCGTTCTGTTCCCCCCCTGCCCCCCACGCCGTGTTGAAATCCCGAACCCGCTCTCCCCCAATCCCCATGTAAAAACCTTGAACCCTGCACTCCCCTAAACATAGATATATACTGCTGAGTCCAGTAATTATATACATGCCGTATATACACATACTTACAATCCATTTGCGAGTTGCCAGTTCTGACTAGTGCATGTACCTTATGTATGATACAACATCTTTCAGTTGTACATACTCGTCACCATTCAATAGCTATATATACAGTATCCTTCATATATTTCTCTCAGTTCAATATACCCTTCACCACCTAATAGTTATATATACCGTATTCATCATCCAAAGCATCTTTTATCATAATTATTCTTTTTCAATAATTCACTATCTCTGCCATTTTCTCACAGTCTTTCCCTTTAGAAAAAATAACAAAAAACCTTGGATCATCAGTAAGACATCTTTTTCTACAGAGGTTTGCTACATCTGTATTTTTTTACTGTTTGATTATTATTCTCTATGCACTTTTGGTATTACTGTATTGCCTTTCTACGCATTGCTTGCACTGTGCACTTTGAAGTAGCAGCTATATCATTATTACTATATTGTAGCACAGGATTTGGGGTCAGGGGGTTCTTTGTCCTTGTTGCCCCATATATATATTTCATATATTTCCTGTTTCCCCCAAAATAAACCCTACCCCGAAAGTAAGCCCTAGCAGGATTATCAAGGTGGGCTGCAATCTGGACCGTGGCCACCAGTAATGCCCGCAGACCAGACGCCCCACCCCTCCTCACCTCCCCTCACCTCCTTTAGCTGGCCGCGGCAAGTTACCGTAATTGAGAAGGGGCAGGCACGCTGTCGCTTTAAAACGTCCGCGCGTATGCACAGCCGATGTCACGCCCTGCCCCCGGCTGCTAAGCAACAGGCAACAGAAGGAGATCCCGTACAGTACAAGTACAGTACAAGTTGCGAACGCTACGGTATGGACAAAGGTCAAGAAGTGCTGGTCTCCGCTGGGGATGAAATGTGTAATGTACCGTAGTTTATTATGGCAGAGGGGTGGGGGGCACTGTAGGAGTGTGGAGGACGACGGGGGAAGGGGAGGATGGGGGGCTGTAGCAGTGTGGAGGATGGGGGGGCTGCAGGAAACTGTGTGTTTTTTTTCTAAATTAAAGATATTGGGGGGTATTTATCAAAGGATTTATGTGTGTTTTTTCACGTAAATTTGGCGCAATGCTTTGGCGCAGTGTATTTTTGCGCCAAAGTTTGGCGCATTCTCTCCACTGTCATTTTTACAACTTTCTTAAAATCATACGGTTGTGTGTGTGATTTTAACTTAACTCAGTAATTCATCATTCATCATTTGCGCCAATCGATCTTTGGCGCAATTTTGCACCTTTAGGTTTTTTTTGCCGCAATTCTCCGCCAATAAATTTTGCACATGGAAAAAACACTTAGCAATGTCAGAAAATGTAAACAAAGGCAAATTCCAATTTTTAAACAGGGATCAATTTATGTGAGCAGGTAAAGCACTAAAAATGTAGCCCACAATACTAAAAATGTAGTGTGTGTGTGTTTAACTCTTTTTTAAACATTTTTTAGGTAGTACTACTACTCCCAGCATGGAACACACTGTTCCATGATGGGAGTAGTAGTTCCTGTACTAATAGACAAATCACCCGCTGCGATCGTTCTGTATAATGTATAGATGCGGCAGCCGCTCTCCTATGGTCCCCTGCACTGACATATATATACACATATTCATATTTCCCGCAGAGCTGTCATTGGCCAGATGGTTCCAGCCAATCACAGCTCTCTGTAAGAAATATGAATAGGTGTATATATATACGGCCGTGCTGGGGACCATAGGAGAGCAGCCGCCGCATCCCTACATTATACCGGAGGATCACAGTGGGTGTCAGGAGTGATACCCGCACTGATCTTTCCATAACTGCAGGTAATACTGCTCCATGCTGGGAGCTGTAGTACCTGCATTAATAGACAGATCGCAGCGGGTGTCAGAAGTTACACTTGCTGCCATCTGTCTATTAATGCAAGTACTACAGCTCCCAGAATGGAGCAGAGTTGGTGGGAGTAGTAGTGCCTGCTTAAAGACACATCACAGTGGATGTCACATCCCTGCTCTGTACACCGGCCACTCATTCATTGATATTTTCCTCAGAGCGGTGATTGGCTGCAACCATCCGGCCAAGCACAGCTCTGAGTGGGAAATATGAATGATGTACTCACATCCAGAGTACAGAGCAGAGATGTGAGCAATGTATACAGCGGCATCTGTGCTATATAATGGACGATCGCATTGGGTGTCAGGACTGAGACCCGGGGCGATCTGTCTATTACTACAGGTACTACTACTACTCCTAGCATGGAACAGTCTGTTCCATGCTGGGAGTAGTAGTACTACCTAAAAAATTTAAAAAACTGAGAAAAAAAAGTGAAACACACATACTTTATAAAATAATACTAAAAAGTTGGTTATAAAATATATACATTTTGTTTAATAAAATGTTTTCCATCACTGCAGCATCCTTTTTTTTTTTTTTTTTTTTGGTACCCAACAAAGGTGACAAAAATGACATTTCCACACAAATGAAAAAACGCCAGAAAAAACGCCAGATGCAGGACATTGCACTGGCAATTTTTCAGGTATTTTTTCATGAGTTTTTTTTAATCCCTAAAAACGCAGGACAAAAAACCAAGTGGAAACTTAGCCAAAGGCAAATTCCACACAAAGGTAAAAATGCAAGGAAAAACACCAGAAAAACGCAGGGAAAAACTGTGGCAGTTTTTCTTGCATTTTTTCTGGCGTTTTTATGCCACAAAAATCGCAGGGCAAAAATCTCAGTGGAGTCCTAGCCTCGAGTGGAAAATAAAATCCATTTCACATGGTGGCTATAAAACCCACAAAAGAAAATAACTCACGTCGCTTGCTGATATACTGCAGGAGGGACTCCGAAATGGCTGCTCTACAGGGTAAAATACGCGTCCTCTGTGGCGGTAAGTTCTGTGTAAAAGGCGCTGTGAACAGCTGATTTCAACATTTGAGCCAAAATTACTAACAATGTGCACCAAATGATAAATTTGGTGCATGTCCACGAAAAACCAAAGTGAAAAAAAAAGGGTAAAAAGAAACTGTCAACAGGCAAACTTGATAAATACCCCCATACTGTTTAAATTATTCTCTTTTGGGTGTGCACTTTATACAGCTATACATTTTTCTTGTTGTGCTACATTACGTATTTTTGCTGTCAGTAGCAACCCTAGGTTGAGCCCCCCTCTTTCTCTGTGTACTATTTATACCCAGGACTGTATCCATAACAAGGTGGCATCCTATACGTCTTGAGGAAAGAAGGTTTCTGCACCAGCACAGAGGGGGGATTCTTTACTGTAAGAGCAGTGAAACTGTGGAATTCTCTCCCAGAGGAGGTGGTCAAGGTGAAGAGTTCAAAAGGTGTCTGGATGCAATTTTGGAGAGTAATAACATTGGAGGTTATATATACTAGATTTAAAGGGACAGAACGCTGATCCAGAGATTTATTCTGACTGCCATATTTGGAGTCGGGAAGGAATTTTTACCTCTAGTATGAAGGTTTTTTGCCTTCCTCTGGATCAACTCAGTAGGGACTCATTAGGTATATAGGTTGAACGTGATGGACTCTGGTCTTTTTTCAACCTTATTAACTATGTTACTATGTTGTTAAAACTATGAATCTCAACCATGGGTGTCCATAACTGTTAATAAGGTTAACTCCAGGTGCCACTCTGAAAAAAGACTGCAGAATCATTTGGATATATTGGAATATATTATGAGGTGTATACAACTATGATGTATTTCTGAGTTGAACCAACGCCTTCATCAGATAGATACAATGCATTCAGAAAAAAATAAAAAGGAAATTCATGTTTTCCTTCCAACTGAAAATTTTCTGAATGTCTTTGTATCCACAGGAATCTGCGATCTTCTCTGAAGTGGTAACAAAGGGGGACATGTATCAATAATGGTGTAGCAATGTGTGCTTTTATGTATGTTTTTTTGCGTCAAATGGAGCATATTTGCGCCAAAATTATCAATTGTCGTATGTAAGTTTGTAATTTTGGCACAAATGTAGCCCTACAAAAGGCGCAGACCCCAGAATTCTAGGCAGTAAATCTGACTTTGGGACATTCTATTGTTGTAGCTATTTTCTCTGTCACTTTATTCATGGTAATAAACACCCAAACTTGCGCCAAATCGAAAAGTCGCAATTAATGAATTCCAGACCAAAGAATGATTGTAACTGAAATCATGACTAACAAAGTGAAATCAGTGATTTAGTTCTAAACCATTTGGCGCAATTGTTTGTGGCAAAAAGTGACATAAAAGGAAATTTGAGACAAATCACAGTCAAAAAACAGGGTAAAATCCTTCATACATACCCCCCAAAGTCTCTTCTCTGAAGTGGTAACAAACATGTTATCAGGAAGATATAATGGCTAGTATATAGAGTACCGAATAACAGTTTCAGGATCAAAGTAATACGGCAGGTAATGAACACAGGTTACCAAGAAGATAATGCAGCAGGTTTACCAGAAATAAAGGTGAGTGAATAGGTAACTAAAATCAGGACACTACAGATCAGGTCGCACTGATACAGGATAACACAAGACTAAACACAAAAATACAACACAACAAGTCAAAATACAGGTTCGGGTACAGACAAGGAAAAGCAGAAATATTACACACAAGGCTGTAGACAAGGTGGAAAGCGGTGGATCAGGACCTATACTGAGGTGGAGGACAAAACACAAGCAGGCTAGGATACAAGTCAGGATACAGGTAACAGATACAAACTAGATGGGATAAAACTGACCATAATACAGAATAAAAGACAGACATGACAAGGCTAAAAAGATGACAATCGGGTCAGAACTACAAAGTCATAGCAAAATCAAACTAACAAGTAAGAACTGGAATAAATAAGACTAAAATGAGACCAAAGCCAAAATTAAGAGCAAGAGCCAGAATGCTGAAGAACCTAATATCCTGCCTCAGCTGCTAATTGGCCCAGGCCTGTAACTCCGAAATGACCAGAGCGCAACATGCAATGCCTGGCCAGGTACGATCTTTACAGTAATTCCTTTAATCTTTCCTCATAACTAAGATCCTCCATGCCCCTTATTACAGTGGGGCAAAAAAGTATTTAGTCAGCCACCAATTGTGCAAGTTGTCCCACTTAAAAAGATGAGAGAGGCCTGTAATTTTCATAATAGGTATACCTCAACTACGAGAGACATAATGAGAAAAAAATCCATGAAATCCCATTGTCTGATTTTTAAAGAATTTATTTGCAAATTATGGTGGAAAATAAGTATTTGGTCAATAACAAAAGTTCATCTCAAAACTTTTATTGTTATATACCCTTTGTTAGCAATGACAGAGGTCAAACATTTTCTGTAAGCCTTCACAAGGTTTTCACACACTGTTGCTGGTATTTTGACCCATTCATCCATGCAGATCTTCTCTAGAGCAGTGATGTTTTGGGGCTGTTGCTGGGCAACACAGACTTTCAACTCCCTCCAAAGGTTTTCTATGGGGTTGAGATCTGGAGACTGGCTAGGCAACTCTAGGACCTTGAAATGCTTTTTACGAAGTCACTCCTTCGTTGTCCGGCCCGTTTGTTTGGGATCATTGTCATGCTGAAAGACCCAGCCATGTTTCATCTTCAATGCCCTTGCTGATGGAAGGAGGTTTTCACTCAAAATCTCACGATACATGGCCCCATTCATTCTTTTCTTTGCACGGATCAGTCGTCCTGGTCCCTTAGCAGAAAAACAGCCCCAAAGCATGATGTTTCTACCCCCATGCTTCACAGTAGGTATGGTGTTCTTTGGATGCAACTCAGCATTCTTTTTCCTCCAAACATGACGAGTTGAGTTTTTACTAAAAAGTTCTACTTTGGTTTCATCTGACCATATGACATATCCCAATCCTCTTATGGATCATCCAAATGCTCTCTAGCAAACTTCAGACGGACATGTACTGGCTTAAGCAGGGGGACACGTCCCCTCGTGTGGTTCTGGGATTTTTGCTCACCATTCTTGTGATCATTTAGAAACCACGGTGTGAGATCTTGCGTGGAGCCCCAGATCGAGGGAGATTATCAGTGGTCTTGTATGTCTTCCATTTTCTAATAATTGCTCCCACAGTTCTTTTATTCACACCAAGCTGCTTTACTATTGCAGATTCAGTCTTCCCAGCCTGGTGCATGTCTACAATTTTGTTTCTGGTGTCCTTCGACAGCTCTTTGCCATAGTGGAGTGTGATTGTTGAGGTTGTGGACAGGTGTCTTTTATACTGATAACAAATTCAAACAGGTGCCATTAATACAGGTAAAGAGTGGAGGACAGATGAGACTCTTAAAGAAGAAGTTGCAGGTCTGGGAGAGCCAGAAATCTTGCTTGTTTTTGGATGACCAAACTATTAAAATATAAGGTCAGTTAAACCGCACGGTCAACATGTAAAAAAAATACCAAAACCCAAAATTGTGCATTTTCGGTCACTTCATATGCCATAACAAATGTATAAAAAGCAATCAAAAAGTCCCATCAAAACAAAAATAGTACTGATAAAAACTACAGACCACGGTGCAAAAAATGACCCTCATATAGCCTCGAATGCTGAAAAATAAAAAAGTTATAGGGGTCAGAAGATGACAATTTTAAACACTAATTTTGATGCATGTAGTTATAATTTTTGTAAGTAGTAAAATAAAATTAAACCTACGTAAATTGGGTATCCTTGTAACTGTATGGACCTACAGAATAAAGATAAGGTATAATTTTTTACCGAAAAGTGCACTGCGTAAAAATGAAAGCCCCCAAAAGTTACAAAATGGTGTTTGTTTTTTTAATTTCACCCCACAAATAAGTTTTTTTTTTTTCCCGCAGATTGATATAAAATAAGTGATGTCATTACAAAGTACAATTGGTGATGCAAAAAACAGCCCATAAATGGGTCTGTAGGTGCAAAATTGAAAGCGCTATGATTTTTAGAAGGGGAGGAGGAAAAAACAAATGTGCAAAAATGAAAATTGGACGGGTCTTTAAGCAAAAATGAGTCCTTAAAAGGGGTACTCCTGTGGAAAACTTTTTTTTTATGAACTGGTGTGTCACGATTCGGCTTCCAGGTAGTGGATCCTCTGTGTCAGCGAGGGATTGGCGTGGACCGTGCTAGTGGACCGGTTCTAAGAGGCTACTGGTTTTCACCAGAGCCCGCCGCAAAGCGGGATGGTCTTGCTGCGGCAGTAGCAACCAGGTCGTATCCACTAGCAACGGCTCTACCTCGCTGACTGCTGAGAAGGCGTGGGACAGAAGGACTAGGCAGAGGCAAGGTCAGACGTAGCAGAAGGTCGGGGGCAGGCGGCAAGGTTCGTAGTCAGGATGGGTAGCAGAAGTTCAGGTACACAGGCTTTGGACACACTAAACGCTTTCACTGGCACAAGGCAACAAGATCCGGCAAGGGAGTGCATGGGAGGAGGTCAGATAAAGGCAGGGAGCAGATGGAAGCCAATTAAGCTAATTGGGCCAGGCACCAATCATTGGTGCACTGGCCCTTTAAGTCTCAGAGAGCTGGCGCGCGCGCGCCCTAGAGAGCGGAGCCGCGCGCGCCAGCACATGACAGCAGGGGACCGGGACGGGTAAGTGACCTGGGATGCGATTCGCGAGCGGGCGCGTCCCGCTGTGCGAATCGCATCCCCAACGGCCATGACAGTGCAGCGCTCCCGGTCAGCGGGACTGACCGGGGCGCTGCAGGGAGAAAGACGCCGTGAGCGCTCCGGGGAGGAGCGGGGACCCGGAGCGCTAGGCGTAACAGTACCCCCCCCCTTAGGTCTCCCCTTCTCTTTGTCCGGTAACTGCCTCCCCTGGGATGAGGACACCGGGAAAGAATGGAGGGTTTCCTCAACGGCAGGCAGTACAGCAGGAGTGGGAATGGGGAGGGAGGGCAGAGGGCGAGGCCTGGCACGGGGCAGTGTGACACCAGGACGGGGGCCATGGGGAGGCACAGAGGCTTGCCTGACGGGACTGGGAGGGGGGGAGAGGCACCTCCTGTGGCAGGCAGAGTCCCAGTTCCTGATCTCCCCGGTGGTCCAATCAATGGTGGGGGAATGAAGCCGGAGCCAAGGCAGACCGAGGAGGACCTCAGAGGTACAGTTGGGGAGAATGAAGAACTCAATCCTCTCAAGGTGGGGTCCAATAGACATGAGGAGGGGCTCTGTGCGGTAACGCACGGTGCAGTCCAATCTGGCTCCGTTGACCGCGGAAATGTAGAGCGGCTTGACGAGACGGGTCACCGGGATGCTGAATTTATTAACAAACGACTCCAAAATAAAATTTCCAGAGGCACCAGAGTCCAAGCAGGCCACGGCTGAGAGGGAGGAGTTGGCTGTAGAAGAAATCCGCACGGGCACCGTGAGACGTGGAGAAGAAGACTTAGAACCAAAAGATGCAACACCCACGTGAGCTGGGTGCGTGCGTGCGTTTCCCAGGCGTGGAGGACGGATAGGGCAATCCACCAAGAAATGCTCAGTACTGGCACAGTACAGACAGAGATTTTCTTCTCTACGGCGATTCCTCTCTTCCTGGGTCAGGCGAGACCGATCCACTTGCATGGCCTCCTCGGCGGGAGGCCCAGGCGAAGACTGCAAAGGATGCTGTGGGAGAGGTGCCCAGAGATCTAAGTCTTTTTCCTGGCGGTGCTCTTGGTGTCGCTCAGAAAAACGCATGTCAATGCGGGTAGCCAAATGGATGAGTTCTTGGAGGTTGGCAGGAATCTCTCGTGCGGCCAGCACATCCTTGATGCGACTGGATAGGCCTTTTTTAAAGGTCGCGCAGAGAGCCTCATTATTCCAGGATAGTTCAGAAGCAAGAGTACGGAATTGTATAACGTACTCGCCAACGGAAGAATTACCCTGGACCAGGTTCAGCAAGGCAGTCTCAGCAGAAGAGGCTCGGGCAGGTTCCTCGAAGACACTTCGGACTTCAGCGAAGAAGGACTGGACTGTGGCTGTGGCAGGATCATTGCGGTCCCAGAGCGGTGTGGCCCAAGACAAGGCCTTTCCTGAAAGAAGGCTTACTACGAACGCCACCTTAGACCGTTCTGTAGGAAACAAGTCCGACAACATCTCCATATGCAGGGAACACTGAGACAAAAATCCACGGCAGAGTTTAGAGTCCCCATCAAATTTGTCCGGCAGGGACAAGCGTAGGTTAGGAGCGGCCACTCGCTGCGGAGGAGGTGCAGGAGCTGGCGGAGGAGATGGTTGCTGCTGTAGCAGAGGCAGAAGTTGCTGTAACATGGCGGTCAACTGCGACAGCTGCTGTCCTTGTTGGGCAATCTGCTGCGATTGCTGAGCGACCACCGTGGGAAGATCAGCGAGACTTGGCAGCGGCACCTCAGCGGGATCCATGGCCGGATCTACTGTCACGATTCGGCTTCCAGGTAGTGGATCCTCTGTGTCAGCGAGGGATTGGCGTGGACCGTGCTAGTGGACCGGTTCTAAGAGGCTACTGGTTTTCACCAGAGCCCGCCGCAAAGCGGGATGGTCTTGCTGCGGCAGTAGCAACCAGGTCGTATCCACTAGCAACGGCTCTACCTCGCTGACTGCTGAGAAGGCGTGGGACAGAAGGACTAGGCAGAGGCAAGGTCAGACGTAGCAGAAGGTCGGGGGCAGGCGGCAAGGTTCGTAGTCAGGATGGGTAGCAGAAGTTCAGGTACACAGGCTTTGGACACACTAAACGCTTTCACTGGCACAAGGCAACAAGATCCGGCAAGGGAGTGCATGGGAGGAGGTCAGATAAAGGCAGGGAGCAGATGGAAGCCAATTAAGCTAATTGGGCCAGGCACCAATCATTGGTGCACTGGCCCTTTAAGTCTCAGAGAGCTGGCGCGCGCGCGCCCTAGAGAGCGGAGCCGCGCGCGCCAGCACATGACAGCAGGGGACCGGGACGGGTAAGTGACCTGGGATGCGATTCGCGAGCGGGCGCGTCCCGCTGTGCGAATCGCATCCCCAACGGCCATGACAGTGCAGCGCTCCCGGTCAGCGGGACTGACCGGGGCGCTGCAGG
The DNA here is from genome assembly GCF_029499605.1 of Hyla sarda. Classification (NCBI taxonomy): domain Eukaryota; kingdom Metazoa; phylum Chordata; class Amphibia; order Anura; family Hylidae; genus Hyla; species Hyla sarda. The sequence goes on from NC_079190.1 coordinate 346,103,452, forward strand.
GAGAAAGACGCCGTGAGCGCTCCGGGGAGGAGCGGGGACCCGGAGCGCTAGGCGTAACATGGTGCCAAAGAGTTAAACAGATTATTAAATTACTTCTACTAAAAAATTTCTATCCTTCCAGTACTTATTAGTAACAGTATGTTACAGAGGAAATTATTTTACTTTTTGAATTTCTTTTTTGTCTTGTGCTTTTTTGTCTAGTGCTCTCTGCTGACACCTCTGTCCGTATCAGGAACTGTCCAGAGCAGCATACTGTCCAAGGTAGCATGAGGATTTTGTCCTGCTCTGGACAGTTCCTGATATGGGCATCAGGTGTCAGCAGAGTGCACTGTGGACAAGACAAAAAAGAAATTCAAAAAATAAAAGAATTTCCTCTGTAGCATACAGCTGCTAAAAAGTACTGGAAGGATAAAGATTTTTTAATTGAAGTAATTTAAAAATATGTTTAACTTTCTGGCACCAGTTGATAAAAAAAAATTAAAAAAACAGAGTACTCCTTTAAGAGGTTATATAAGAGACAAATAATAACACTATAACCTGACCACATATTACCTCTGCCTTATGAGTGAAAAATACCACCATTACATAAAAACTACTATACACAGAACAACATTAATCCCATACAGTCACCACAGTATGGGGCAAATACAGTGCAATTACATTCAGGCGACATCTTCTCTGAGTCATTCTCTTTCCTTTTTTTCTCCATCTCGCCCCGAGACTGTCATGATTTCCTTAACACCTTAAGGACCAATACAAGTAAACCTGTACGCCCCTGAAAGGCAAGACCTGTCTGACTTTATTAGAGAATAACTCTGGTAACGTTTTGCCAATCACGATAATTCTGACATAGTTTTTTTTGTCACGAGTTGTCCTTCATGTACATAGTAAAAGTAAGCCGATATCATTTGTAGTTTTTTTTTTTACAATGCAAAAAATCATGAAATTTATTTTTATATATTTAACACTAAAAGGTTGCATATATTTATACTTTCTGTGGTACAGTGAGTATTTGAACACCATAGTTTTTGGCAGGAATCATTACAATGTCATTTAAAAAGATTTGAAATTAGCTTTTTTTTCACAAATGCGTCATTTGTGGGACATATTTTTTGTACATCGCTTCTGATATTGAAAGAAATGCACCCTATATTTTATTGAGCTGTTCGGCCCGTGTTTGGAAATACCCCCGCTTAGGCCATATTTGGTTCCTTGGCCACATGGTAGGACCCAGAAGGAGAGGAGCGCCATTTGGCATTATTTTAGGCCGGATGGATTATAGGCCGCACTTCATGCCTGCAAAGGGTTTTAGCTGCCAGAACCATACGGGACCCCCACAAGTGACCCCATTTTGGAAACAACACCCCCTAAAGTATTCACCTAGACCAAAAGTAAGTACTTTGAGTCCTTTTTGTGTGGCTGGAATGGTTGCAAAGTCAGTGGGAAAATTTATATTTTCTTTTTTCCCCCACAAAGGCATCATTTGTGGGACATATTTTTTGTACACTGCATCTGAAAAGTATAAAGTGCGTCCCATATTTTATTGCAGAAATGCAGTATGAATGGGGACTATCACCCAACACCCCCCCCCCTGACAGATACCTCTGCTGAAATGCAGTATGAACGGAATGCAGTGTAGGGTCACATAGAGCCTATCTGCAGCATATTTTACACAACAGATGCCCCCCACATTCACAAGGGCGAGATCACTGCTGCAGCTAGGTAGCTCAGTGTGTCGGCTCATGACTGCTGCCGGGAAATCTGCCGCTATGAGTGGTCACACAAAGCTACCCAGCTGCAGCAGGGAGCTCATTACTGTGACTGCTGGCAGGCATCCGCAGCATGTAATATGCTGCAGATGTGTGTCGTGTGATTCTACGCATGCATTTTTAATTATATTTATTTAATACATTTATTTTTATTGATTTTTTTTTTTACACTTATTGGCTGGCATTTATCATTGTAGGTGTAAGTGAAGCATTTTTCTACACCTTTTTTTGTGTGCTGGTAATGTATAGGAACACCAAATTTATTAAATGGTCGCAGAGCATTTTGTGCAGGTAACATTTTCTGAAATTTCACTCTTCACGTACACCAAAAAGCTAAGCTAAGTCTGGGCTGGTGTAGTTTTAGAGACTTTTCAGTGCCTTTGCGACTTTTCATAAAACCCTTCCATATCATGTGTATTGCCAAAATCAGTGGATTGCAACTCAAAATCAGCAGAAATGTGTAAACCAAAAGGCACAAAAAAGTAACAAATAAACCCTGCTTGCGCCTTTTTTGGGCCTTTTGTAGATACTAAAAACTGTCTAAAGAGAATGATAAATGTCGGCCATTGTTTTTACACTTTTGTTTATTTTACTAAATGTTTTTCACTTTTTTTTATGCTTTGGAATACTTAATATTCAAAAGCATTGTAGTTATATGCTGCCTGCTATATTTACACTGGCAGGCAGCATATCAGGCTCAGCCTCTGGCATGTCCTGACAGGCAATAACCGGGGCAGACCGGCTGCCCATGTAACTAGCAGCACCCCACGATCGTTGCAGGGTGCTACAAGAGAGAGACAGAGGGAGCCCCCTCCCTCTGTCAAAACTCCTTACAGCTCGCGGTCACTTCCGACCGTGGCTGTAAGGGTTAAACTGCCGGGACCCGAACTTTTCTTCGGTCCCAGCAGTGCGGCAGGGTCCACCCACCGGGGATCACACACAGAACCCCGCGATCGCGCTGCAGGGAAGACAGAGGGAACACACTTCCAATGGTCACTTCCAAACACGGCTGTAAGGGTTAAACTGCCGGAACCGAAGTTTACTTCTGTCCTGGCAGTGCGGGAGGGTCCCGGCTGTGTGTTACAGCCGAGTCCCTGCCACATTCTCGTGGGTGCACTGGGCAGTACCCACGAGAGCCATGGACGTGTATACTCCTGCAGGTGCGGGAACCTGCATCCTGCCTGGACGTGTATATACGTCCATAGCCGTTAAGGTGCCCCGGTAGGTAGAACTGTCTTTAGTATAGTAGGTATAGATTTGCCCCTGAGTAGGTATAGTTGCCTCCAGTACACAGAGTTGCTCCTAGTAGGTAAGGATTTCACCTGCAGTCGGTATAGTTGCTCCTCCAGAAGGTAGAGCTGTCCCAATAGCTATTGTGTAAATATAAAATATATAAATGTACTTCTTTTCTGCATTGACAGGCTCTTCCCCTCCTATCCTGTGCAGACCAGGTACAATGAATTACATTATCTTATGCATTTGCACTGTTTCCAGACCCAAAAGGGAAAGAGGAAAACTGTCAGATGGTCAGTAACTAATAAAAAGCCTGACAGTGTTTTTTTTCCCCCCCATGCCTCCCGGTCCTCGCTGCCATAACCAACAGCAGCCATGCTTCACAGCCAACAGCCAGACCCAGGCAGAGCCGACCCATAAAATAATAGAAGTCACCTCAGAGTTTATCGACCTGTATGAATGCACTCAGCCTATATCCTTTTAAATGGTCACAACACTTCTGAGACAGATTTCTATAAGTATACAGTAGGGACTACATTCTTCTATATACTATTATTCCTTTATTTTTAGGTGCATGCACAGTCCTTGCAATTACTATAATGGTTCTCCAGGTTATGTGGGCGCTTTGTCTCTAACTTTCTTTTTTTCAAGAACATTCCTTTCATGAGTTAAGAAGGTGAAGAATGTCTATTCAGAAGCCATTGTTACCGTGTCTCCAGGAAATCAGCCAGTATTCATTGAAAATGCAGGAGAACAATTACTGTTCAATTACATGTGATTCATATATTCGCTTTCACTTAATTTATCGGTTAATATTAATATATTCAGAAAATGTATTGAATAGACTTGTACACCTCACTACACATAGACTGAAATAGAAAAATGATATAAACCATAAGTTATAAGTAATTATCACTAACACATTATAAACTTTTGTGGAAGTTTAAAGAGAAATCAGACATGAGATATTATTTCCAATTCCCTTACTCTCCCCTATTACTATCGACCAATATTCAGTATCTAATAGTAAATAGACTTTGAACCTTCCAAGGCTACAGTCAAGACTGGTTTTAAAAAATATTGTTCCCCTGACATCACATCACATATTGCAGTCCAGAACATTTATTATTCCAATACTGTACTCGATTCTCACCTTTCTTTTGTGCTCAGTTAATGCCCCCATAGAAATCCTCAACACAGCCATTTAGTGTAACAGTAAAGTAACTGTGACATGGCAGAAATATGATGAAG